>NW_022901026.1:113681-123566 GCF_012274545.1 Fukomys damarensis | reverse complement strand
CACACACACACACACACACACACACACACACACTGGGGCTAGAGATTGAACCCAGGGCTTTGTGTATGCAAACACTCTGTCACTGAACCACGTTCTCAGTCCACCCAATAAATCCATTCCTAATTTAAAGTGACCAAATCCCCAGTGCCTGACAGTTCCACGCCCTCCCACAACTACGCCAAGAGGAGAAGCTGGGAGCTTTCCATAGGCCTTGTCCTGTCCATCCCTTTGACTGATGGGGCCCTGGTGTCAGAAAGGGAGGAGTCAGTGGAGGCAGCAGGAGTGAGCAGGGTGCAGAAGGGAAGTGTAGGGTGACCCTGTCCTGCCATCCCCGGCGGAGCTGAAACGAGGCCTGGATGGCAGCTCCAAAGGAAGTCACCCACTCAGAGCGAAGACGTTCTGGCATCACTGAAAAACGGTGGAGCCTCTCTTTTAAGCCTGTGAGAATCACAGAGTAGCACTCCATGAACGCAAGGTCTTTTTCTTTAATAAAACTCATGATTAAATTGTGAACAGCTCTTGTGTTGTATATGCATATCCATATACATATCGATACATCTAATGTCTGTATCACAAATTTTGAAATCTTGTCTTGATGTTTCTTTTTTTTTCTGTCACATATCAGAGGCTCCCAAGCTGGAAGTGCCTCCGGCTTCTCCTGGAAGCCTATATCCCTATGTCCTCCCTTGGGGAAGGTGCGGTTGATTGTGTCACCCACAACATCCCATCCTGTGGTCAGGAGATGAGGGTCCTCAGATTAGTCAGTAGCCACCAATTGCCACACAGGAGATTTGCCTGGATGGGGAATACATGAATTCCCAGGACAAGGAGGAGGGGCCACAAGTTGTGGGTTTCAGAGCAGGACCTGCTATCCACTTTTCCTGGGCCTCTTTTGCTCTACTGACCTTAGCTTGGCTTTTCTTGTCACACCTGCCTGGAGCCCTCCTCTTCAACTGCCTCATTTAACTGCCACTCCCATCACACCGTAGGAGGGAACTCTGGGGGACCAACATTCCTCAGCCCACATTAAAGGGCACTCCCCACTCCCAGGATGGGCCTAGGCCAGGCAGGTCTGGCTCCTTCTGTAACAGAGCTACCTCCCGGCCTGTCTCATATTTGCATAAGAGGGCTGAATCCTCTCTCCAATCCGCTTTGAGGATGAAAAACAGCACGGAGCAAGGCCTTTCATGACTAGCCTGACAAAGAAGGCCAGTGCCCACAGACCCCTACCAGAGGCCCTGCCTATGAGAACACATCCCATTTCTTCCTCTTTGCTCTCAGGAAGGTGAAACACTCCTGGGTAGAGAGAGGGAAAGGGAATCCAATCTTCAAAGCAGGGAGGAGGTATGCATTAATTCATTCATTCATTCCCCATTCATTTTGCCAAAATAAAAGGGCAATTTGAGCTCCGTGTTCTTTTCTTGAATTAAGCAAAAGGACAGTCCAGACCAGCACTGCAGTTAGCTCTTGCATACAAAAGCTTCCTGTTGTCCTGCAAGCATTGCAAACTTTGAAGCACAGGTCTTGTCTGCTTCCTTGTGTCTCTTTGCACCGCACTCTGAACAGGTGGCCAGTTGTGAGGTCAGTGGAAGGGTTCCACAGTGGCCCACGAACTGGGTAAGAAAGAGCCAAACCTCTAAATTTAGAAAAAGCAGGTCTTGGTTCACTTTTAAGAATGTATTAGGCACACAGGACCAATTATTGTCATACTGCTCATCCTCATACTTGGTCCCTGCATGGTAAAATGGATATCAAGGCTCGTACATCAAAGAGTAACCACTTCCCCTCACTACCAGATGTTGATTATGAATAACAACAATGATAATGAAAATTGGTATGAGCATAGTGAAGGGTAAGGAGTTACCCCAAAAACAAAGTGAGGAATGATAGGGGAAACTTTAATAGTGAAAACCTAGGAAATGTCACAATGTAAGATAACTTTGCCTTTTGCTCTGTTTAGTTCAGAATTAAGCAGCACTGGGAGGCATCTAGTCTTTAAAAGTTTTGTAAATAAAAAGAAACACTGCTAGCTTTGGTGACCAAACACCTCCCTTCCCCTTGGCTAGAATAGATAAATCTTAAAGGTAACTTCCCCTCACAAAGAATGGCATCCTGGTTGAAATTCAACTGCTTTGCCACCATGTTTTGGGTATCAGCAATGTGACCTGTGAAAATGCAGTGTAATTAACTGAATCATGGTCTTGCTTTCCTCAGTTTCAGTTACCTGCAGTCACCTGAAAATATCAATGGTAAATTCCAAAAATAACTCAGAACTTCTAATCTGCATTATGCTGAGCAATTTGAAAAACTTCGTGAGGCCCAGCTTCCTCCTATCCTGGTCTGAGTTATCCCTTTGTTGGGTGCTCTATGGACTACCCATTCACCTGTCATTGGGCCATCATCTCGGTTATCAGATGGGCTGTCACAGAGCTGCTAGTTTGTGTCCAAGAAACCCTCAGCTGATTACATCCGTCCAAAAGTAGGGATGCTGGTCATTTTAGGACAGCATATTGTTATACTTGTTCTAGTTCATTAGTTACTATTGTTAGTCTCTTACTGTAGTAACATAAATTTATCTTTATCACAGGTATGTATGTGTAGGAAAAGGCATGGCTGTGCTCACTTCTGCAGCACGTATACTAAAATTGGAAAAAGCATGGTATACATAGAGCTCAGTCCCATCTGCAGTTTCAGGCACCCACCAAGGGTCTGGAAGGGATCCCCTCATCCCCTCAGATGACAGGGGACTGTGTTTGTCAAACCCTCCCTGGTGTCTTCTTATTGTTATCCTAGTCAATTCTACCCTCTGCTGGTTGTTTCTGGCTTCTCCCCTTCTGGAGAGCAGTTCATTCACTCCCTTCCCCGACCTATTATTCCTCTTCCTGCCCAAAAGGAGGTGGCAATGAGGAGGGACTGGCAACAGTTACAGAACTGGACAATGGGTCCTCCAAGGCCGGTTCCCTGGCCTGAGAGGGGCAGGGCCAGCAGAGGTTTTCTTTATGTGTGCCTACATTGTCCCACCAAATTACAATGCCTCCACCCCTTCCTCGGTGCATGCAAATCACTGTAGATAACATCGTTTGACATTTGCACAGCCCTCTGTATAACCCAGAATTCTTTATCATGTGACCTTCACGCCAACCCAGGATCTCAGAGACACAGCAGACTTCCTTTGACAAGCTTCCAAACAGATTCAGAGTCAGATGCTGCCAGGTTGCTGGCAAGAGGATGCCAAGCAAGTTTTCTTCATGCTCACACATGGTGGGGCAGGCAGAGATGGATTTCTCCCAAGAACACAGTATTTTGGTATTCGGCAAAGAAGACTGGGAACAGACTCTGGAGAGGAATGATGGAGGGGGCTGTCCAGTCTCTGCCCGCACTAGTACTTCAGAGAGAACAGATCTGTCTCATGCAGTACGCAGGGTCATCCAAGGCCAGCAATGCAGTCCAGCCCAGGGAGGCCCAGGGAGGGTGCAGGGGAGAGTGTGCTGATGAACGCATTTGAGCACAGGGAAATCAGAAGTCCTTACTGTGTGTTTCCTCAACTTTTAAAAACAGTTCTATTTTGTGTACTTTTAAGCAACACTGAGACCAAAGGCTCTCTGACATAACAGTGTTTATGAGCCATTACAGATACAAGCCAGGAAAGAAGGGCTGGAACACTTTCCTGAAACCCCCAGTGGCAGGGCAGGGTAATGGGGGAAATGTCCACAGGACCAGAGCTAACAGTGTTTCATAAACTTTAGGGAAGGAAAACACTGGACCTTATGCTGACTATAGATAATATTACAATAGCTAAGACAGAAATTAATAAATAGCCAAGGAGGGATCCACCCTTGAGGGATCAGTGCAGAAGGCGAGACACACCAAGACTGTGGCTGGAGGTGAATCTGAGGAGAGCCAGGCCGCAAGATGGAGACACAATAGCCAGGCCTGCAGACCACCCTAGAGATGCACAGCAACTTGAGATTCTACTGTAATTAGCACCACCTGGTCCTGTGAGCTCAGATAGGCATCAGACTCCTAGGTCGGTGACCAGACTATCTGGACCCATCCTCTCATCCCTCTCTGGGAATTCCTTTGTTCTTTCCATGTGCCCTTGCTTGTGATTCATTTCCCTATTGGATCAGTATTACCTGAGCAACTATGCTTGCAGTCCTACAGGTTGATAGCAGTCTGACCCACGTTGTACCCACACTGTGATTCTGCTGTATAAATTGCCCCTGACAAAGGGCCTCGGTGACCACCCACTCAGGACCCTTCCTAGATATCCAAAAGCTGTTCTCCTTATTTCCATTAAAAGTCTCCAAACTTCCTCCTTTGGATCACAACTTCATTCCTTGATGTTGTAAAGACCATGAACTCGACACTTCTGATATCTAACAGGTTGGAAGTTGTTTTCCCATAACAGTAGGAGGTCAGGATAACACAGCATGGGAAAAGCTTTCGGCTAGACCAGCAGTCCATAGGGAAAGTAAATTTTGCTTCTGGATTGTTTGGGGTTAGTGGTCTAGAAAGTCTGTAACAAGCATGGCATGGTTGCCTTGGTGGTTGAGGAGCCAGAGTTTCTCCATTTTTGCTAAGGCTAAAGTCCTTCCATTCCAACTAACTTAGACTAAACTTCAGTAACACCATTCTCCCCCTCCCTAACCATTATTTAGATTGTTCAATTAGATAAACGGGAAATTGATGAGTAAGACCCATTCCCCTCCGCAGAAGCCACATGGTCTGTTGAAACAAAGAAGCAGGACGTTCTGCTAAGATAAGAAGAACAAGCTGTAGCAATCAGTTGAGTAAGGCAAATTCCATTCCACAGACCTCATCTGCGCACATACTAACCAATAAGTTTAAAGTATGGTTGTATATATGCACCAATAGAATGTTAGAGATATAGGCCAATAGAAATAGTAGAAATAATAAAGAAAATAGCCAATAAGAAAGTTAAGATTTTCAAGCCACCTTAACCCTATATAACCCTGTTGTAATCGAAATTCTGGGCTCTTACTTCCCTGATGGACAAGAGTCCAGGTTCGAACCTGAAATAAACTTCTCTTGCACTTGCAGCAGACTCGTTTCTCTGGTGGTCCTTGGGGAAACTGAGATCTGGGTACAACAGTGGTCAGCTTTGATGGGATTTAAGTGAAGGTTTCAATATAAGCAATCTTCATTTGTTTCACCTGCAGTTGTTAACTGAAGAAATTCCCATATATATTTCCTCCTCTACTATCTGGCCTTTTTCCTTAAATTTAGGAAATCTTGGTGTTTTTTTTTCTTTTATCAGTACAGTGATATACATGTATACATCACTTGTTCACTTGAACATCCTTTGTTCACAGGTATATATGCATATACCAGGGGTCTATGGTGGCAAATAGAAATCAGTGCTTGGTAGGAAAGAGAATTTTCCCAGCTCTGAAAATGAGTGAAACCTTTATTCCAAAGTGAGGCTCTATCTGAAATCTTCAAACAAGAATATTGCACACATGCTCGCCTGCACACACATATATAATCACACCTATATATCAAGAGAAAGACAGAGACAGGGGAGAAAGAGAGACAGCAAGACAGAGACAGAGAGACTTAATCCACAGGCACTAGGGAAGCACTTAGAAACCAGCATGTAAAGTTGTACAGACTCAATATCAGGTAGTTGTTAAAAATAGTAACTCTGGATCTCTGAAATCAGTTTCTCTGAAATCTCTGGATCTCTAAAATCAAAGTCCCTAAATTTCCATTTCTTCAACTCCAGAATGAGAACACTGTTTCAAAGCATTATAAATTGAGGGTTTAGTTAGATGTTGTAAATAAAGTGCTTAGCACAGTACCTTCGACATAGTAAACACTCATTAAATGGTAGCTATTTTTGTGAAAAATAACATTTAAATTAACATGATCTTACAATAAGTAAAAATTCTACCTTTCAGGTTGGTGCTAGGGTACCTCTGGTAGAAGCACAAGGAAGTGTCACTAAAAGAATGGGACTGAGTTGTTCCCATTGTTTGTCTACTGAACTAAAGAGATAAGGGAGGAAAACCAAAGTTGACATCAAACAACTTTGCACAGTGGTGTGGAATTTGAATGGACTTTTAAATTACAAGTGGAAGAAAAAGAGCAGGGTTAGCAGACCAGAAATACATGCATACAATTAGAGAATAAGACTCTTAATGAAGAATGAAAAGATTTCATAGGCAGAAAATGTGGGTCCTGGACATTGCTTCACCAATCATCTTGAGGAACTGAGCAAATTCTTTGGACTCTGAGACCTAAGCCTGGGAAGTGAAACTCACCCCCACACACATGCTTGGCATCCTCAGGACCAGGAAGAGTATGTTGATCCTAAACAACTAAATGTTTTCTTGAAATTACTGGATCATGATGCTTTTGAAATATGCCTATTTCCTCCTCTGCATTGACTGCTCTGGAGTTCATAGTGAAAACCAGGCATCTCTAGAAATTGCACCCATTTCTACATTTTATGCAATGATGTGCATGAAATTGCTCCATGAGGTCTAACTCCAGGGCCATGGAGTGTGGGGAGGAAAGGAGGGATAGCATTCTGGTGATTGCCAGTGCAACTGAGATTCCCATCTGGGAACAGAGACTTATAAATCAGCATGGTTTTCTCTAGGGTACAGAGAAGGTCACAAAGCATTTGGGAACCAAGGATTTAGTCAGAAATACAATTTATAAAGTGGAAAGTTATACTCCTCTTTGTCCCAATGAGAAATAGTTTTGCTTTGCCTCTACTCAGAGTTGCCTCATTGGTTGGCAAGAACTGGATAAAGGAGGGCCATGCATGGAAAAGCAAACTGCTAAGAGTATGGCCTATCCATTCCTGCACTCCAAGAAGACCAGACCAGGAGCTGGGGTGAGGCCATTCTCCCAAGCCCTTGCTGTTTCACCTCCTCTCCTCACTCTTTCCTTCCTGATTTAGATTTGGGTTCCAAGGTAACCTGTTGAAAGCCAGTGGTGTGGCTGTGAGCAAGACACTCCTTTGCTTGGGACTTGGCTTCTCTCTATAAAATCAGAGACCTGAATCAGATGAAGGTTTTGGACCCCCCCGCCTTTATTTTCTTGCCACGGACCTCTTTGGTGTTCTAGTATATTCTCAAGATAGTATTCCTAATGTCCAAAGCAAAGTACATAACATTATAAAGATAACCAATCTACTGAAATGTGGTTATCAAAATATATATGAAAAGACAAAGTTGGGCATGATAAGAGATAGTCTTCTGTGTTGATGCAATAAATACTATGACCTAGCAGTAGGTCTAGTGATTCATATTAATTTCAAAGCATTGATCTACATAAATGCCTATTTTGAGTTACATGAAACAATTGAAGTGAGATTTGAAAATATCTATTGGTGTCAAAGTTAGTGACACAAATACTACATGGTCTGTTGCCTCTGTTATCACTAAGGGAAAAGCTAAATATCAGATAAAAACAAAGGCAAACTTTTCACCCAAATTCATCCCTGGGATCTAGCTAACAGGTCCATGGACCACAGGTTAACTTCTGGTCTGTAATCTTCAAAGATGTGTCTGATCCTGACATAGTAGGAATCCATCGAATTATCTAAATGAGACAGTGGGGTAGAATAGGGGTTATCTGAGATAATGGGGTGAAATCTAACCCCTTGCACCAGAGTGTCTTATAGAGTAGAAACTGTGCTTGTTTAGAGAACTGTTCAGCAGTGTCTCTTGGGGCAGACCATGAGACCCTGGTGACTTGCTTGACAGGAAAAGTCATCAAAAGCAAGAACTTAACTGCACAGAATAAAAGAAGTCTAAGAATTGGGAGGTGGTGCCAGGGAAGAAGACCAAGAATACTGGTGACCAGCAAGAAGGAACAGCAATGGACCGCCAGGACTCAAGTTTGAGCCTTTCCCTTCTCACTCCTGGTCCCTTTCACAGTGTGCTTCATAGGCCAATGAGTGTTTGTCCTTTAAAGATCCTCTGTTTAGCAGTGTTTCTCTTCCAAAGGTATCCAGCTCTAGAGACATAGGCAAGGCAGGACCAATAGAACCACTGCCACCTTTTATATGTTCACCTGTCTGCTGCCCCAGTGGATCACGTTAATAAGCCCCATGCTAAGCTGTCTGCTGTCCTTGACCATGAGAAAAGCTAGGCCCAGTGCCATGAAAAAGAACTGGGGGAGCAGGAATGTATTTTTTTCAAGTCCTTTTTATTGATATATTTTTGATACACGATGATAACACTCATCATAGGGAATTTGTACCTATACATGATGTATTGTGCTTCTTTTTTCCTCATTCTCTACCTCTTCCTTCAATCCTTCTTCCCCTCCTTATTTCAAAAGCTTTGTTTTCATTTTTTCCTTCTATCCTCTTTTATTTCTTGTTCTTTCTTTCCTTTCCCTTCTCCCCTCCCTTGAACATCTGAACATTTTTTCCCATTTTTCAATATCTGTTATACATTTTGGTCCCAGTCCTTACTTACACTTGCAGTTTCTCAAACAAGAGAAACAATACAAGGCCAGGAATCAGGTCAGTGGTTCTGCCACCTGCCTCATAAGCGCAAGGTCCCAAGTTCAATCCCTGGTACCAAAAAAGAGATGGGGGGGTGGGAAACAGTGCAGTACATAACCATGTGTATATGATTTATTTCACTTAAGAATATGGTCTCAAGGTGCAACCACTTAACTATGAATGTATCAAGCTTATCCTTCTTTATGGCAGAGTAAAAAAAAAAACATGGTGAAAAAAATCATATCTTCTTTACCATTCATCAGCTGATAGTCATTTGGCCTGTTTCCAAGATTTAGCTATTACAAACTGTGCTGCCTCAAACATGGATGTGCATATATTGCTGTGGTAGAATGGTTTTGTTTCAGAAAGATACCAAAAGGGGAATAGCTAGGTCAAATGGAACCTCTAGGTTAAGCTTTTGGAGGACTCTCCACAACTGATTTCCACAGTGGTTGCACCAGTCTGCATTCCCACCAACAGTGGAAAAGTATTCCTTTTTCCCCACAGCCCCTACAGCATTTGTTACTGGTTGCTTTCTTGACAACGGCCATTCTTTCTGGAGTGAAATGGAATCTCAGAGCTGTTTTAATTTGCATCTCCCAAATGACCAGTGATGTTGAACATTTTTTTCATATATTTATTTGTCCTTTCTACTTCTTCATCTCAGAAGTCTCTGTTCATTTCAGACGCCCATTTTTGGATTGGGTCTTTAAATTTGGGAGGTCTGATATTTTTTATGTCTTTGTATAATCTAAATATGAGTCTGAGGAGCAGCTGGAAACATTTTTCCCCACTCTGTGGGTTGTCTCTTCACTCTAATGGTCATTTCCTTTGTTGTTCAGAAGCTTTTTAATGAGATGATATCCCAGTTGTTGATTCCTTGTGGTAGTTCCTGTGATCGGGGTTTTGTACACAAAGTCTTTGCCTGTAACATATCTTCAAAAGTTCTATCTATTCTATCTTGCAGCAGATTTAGTGTTTTTGTTTTACTATTTAGACCTTTCATCCATTTTGATTCTGGAGTAATGCAAGATCAAAGACATGGGTCTAGTTTCGATATTCCACATGTGGAAAGCCAGATTTTCCAGCACCATTTATTAAAGAGGCTATCTTTCTTCCAGTGAAGGTGTTTGGCTCCTTTGTCAAAGATAAGGTGGCTGAGTGCATCTGCAGTCGTTTCTGCATCTTCTAGTCTGTTCCATTGATCCCTGGGTCTGCTTTTTTGCTAGTACCATACTGTTTGAACCACAGTAGCTTTGTGGTATAGCTTCAAGTCAGGGATTGTGATGCCCCCTGCCTTGTCTTTGTTATGCACATCTGCTTTTGCTATCCTAGGTCTCTTCTGGTTCCATATGTATTTTAGGATTATTTTCTCTAATTCTGTGAGGTATATT
>NW_022901026.1:76672-113181 GCF_012274545.1 Fukomys damarensis | reverse complement strand
TGTAGTAACATAAATTTATCTTTATCACAGGTATGTATGTGTAGGAAAAGGCATGGCTGTGCTGACTTCTGCAGCACGTATACTAAAATTGGAAAAAGCATGGTATACATAGAGCTCAGTCCCATCTACAGTTTCAGGCACCCACCAAGGGTCTGGAAGGGATCCCCTCATCCCCTCAGATGACAGGGGACTGTGTTTGTCAAACCCTCCCTGGTGTCTTCTTATTGTTATCCTAGTCAATTCTACCCTCTGCTGGTTGTTTCTGGCTTCTCCCCTTCTGGAGAGCAGTTCATTCACTCCCTTCCCCGACCTATTATTCCTCTTCCTGCCCAAAAGGCGGTGGCAATGAGGAGGGACTGGCAACAGTTACAGAACTGGACAATGGGTCCTCCAAGGCCGGTTCCCTGGCCTGAGAGGGGGCAGGGCCAGCAGAGGTTTTCTTTATGTGTGCCTACATTGTCACACCAAATTACAATGCCTCCACCCCTTCCTCGGTGCATGCAAATCACTGTGGATAACATCGTTTGACATTTGCACAGCCCTCTGTATAACCCAGAATTCTTTATCATGTGACCTTCACACCAACCCAGGATCTCAGAGACACAGCAGACTTCTTTTGACAAGCTTCCAAACAGATTCAGAGTCAGATGCTGCCAGGTTGCTGGCAAGAGGATGCCAAGCAAGTTTTCTTCATGCTCACACATGGTGGGGCAGGCAGAGATGGATTTCTCCCAAGAGCACAGTATTTTGGTATTCGGCAAAGAAGACTGGGAACAGACTCTGGAGAGGAATGATGGAGAGGGCTGTCCAGTCTCTGCCTGCACTAGTACTTCAGAGAGAACAGATCTGTCTCATGCAGTACGCAGAGTCATCCAAGGCCAGCAATGCAGTCCAGCCCAGGGAGGACCAGGGAGGGTGCAGGGGAGAGTGTGCTGATGAACGCATTTGAGCACAGGGAAATCAGAAGTCCTTACTGTGTGTTTCCTCAATTTTTAAAAACAGTTCTATTTTGTGTACTTTTAAGCAACACTGAGGCCAAAGGCTCTCCGACATAACAGTGTTTATGAGCCATTACAGATACAAGCCAGGAAAGAGGGGCTGAAAGAAGGGCTGGAACACTTTCCTGAAACCCCCAGAGGCAGGGCAGGGTAATGGGGGAAACGTCCACAGGACCAGAGCTAACAGTGTCTCATAAACTTTAGGGAAGGAAAACACTGGACCTTATGCTGACTATAGATAATATTACAAAAGCTAAGATAGAAATTAATAAATAGCCAAGGAGGGATCCACCCTTGAGGGATCAGTGCAGAAGGCGAGACACAACAAGACTGTGGCTGGAGTTGAATCTGAGGAGAGCCAGGCCGCAAGATGGAGACACAACAGCCAGGCCTGCAGACCACCCTAGAGATGCACAGCAACTTGAGATTCTACTGTAATTTGCACCACCTGGTCCTGTGAGCTCAGATAGGCATCAGACTCCTAGGTCGGTGACCAGACTATCTGGACCCATCCTTTCATCCCTCTCTGGGAATTCCTTTGTTCTTTCCATGTGCCCTTGCTTGTGACTCATTTCCCTATTGGATCAGTATTACCTGAGCAACTATGCTTGCAGTCCTACAGGTTGATAGCAGTCTGACCCACGTTGTACCCACACTGTGATTCTGCTGTATAAATTGCCCCTGACAAAGGGCCTCGGTGACCACCCACTCAGGACTCTTCCTAGATATCCAAAAGCTGTTCTCCTTATTTCCATTAAAAGTCTCCAAACTTCCTCCTTTGGATCACAACTTCATTTCTTGATGTTGTAAAGAACATGAACTCGATACTTCTGATATCTAACAGGTTGGAAGTTGTTTTCCCATAACAGTAGGAGATCAGGATAACACAGCATGGGAAAAGCTTTCGGCTAGACCAGCAGTCCATAGGGAAAGTAAATTTTGCTTCTGGATTGTTTGGGTTAGTGGTCTAGAAAGTCTGTAACAAGCATGGCATGGTTGCCTTGGTGGTTGAGGAGCCAGAGTTTCTCCATGTTTGCTAAGGCCAAAGTCCTTCCATTCCAACTAACTTAGACTAAACTTCAGTAACACCATTCTCCCCCTCCCTAACCATTATTTAGATTGTTCAATTAGATAAACGGGAAATTGATGAGTAAGACCCATTCCCCTCCGCAGAAGCCACATGGTCTGTTGAAACAAAGAAGCAGGACGTTCTGCTAAGATAAGAAGAACAAGCTGTAGCGATCAGTTGAGTAAGGCAAATTCCATTCCACAGACCTCATCTGCGCACATACTAACCAATAAGTTTAAAGTATGGTTGTATATGTGCACCAATAGAATGTTAGAGATATAGGCCAATAGAAATAGTAGAAATAATAAAGAAAATAGCCAATAAGAAAGTTAAGATTTTCAAGCCACCTTAACCCTATATAACCCTGTTGTAATCGAAATTCTGGGCTCTTACTTCCCTGATGGACAAGAGTCCAGGTTCGAACCTGAAATAAACTTCTCTTGCACTTGCAGCAGACTCGTTTCTCTGGTGGTCCTTGGGGAAACTGAGATCTGGGTACAACAGTGGTCAGCTTTGATGGGATTTAAGTGAAGGTTTCAATGTAAGCAATCTTCATTTGTTTCACCTGCAGTTGTTAACTGAAGAAATTCCCATATATATTTCCTCCTCTACTATCTGGCCTTTTTCCTTAAATTTAGGAAATCTTGGTGTTTTTTTTCTTTTATCAGTACAGTGATATACATGTATACATCACTTGTTCACTTGAACATCCTTTGTTCACAGGTATATATGCATATACCAGGGGTCTATGGTGGCAAATAGAAATCAGTGCTTGGTAGGAAAGAGAATTTTCCCAGCTCTGAAAATGAGTGAAACCTTTATTCCAAAGTGAGGCTCTATCTGAAATCTTCAAACAAGAATATTGCACACATGCTCGCCTGCACACACATATATAATCACACCTATATATCAAGAGAAAGACAGAGACAGGGGAGAAAGAGAGACAGCAAGACAGAGACAGAGAGACTTACTCCACAGGCACTAGGGAAGCACTTAGAAACCAGCATGTAAAGTTGTACAGACTCAATATCAGGTAGTTGTTAAAAATAGTAACTCTGGATCTCTGAAATCAGTTTCTCTGAAATCTCTGGATCTCTAAAATCAAAGTCCCTAAATTTCCATTTCTTCAACTCCAGAATGAGAACACTGTTTCAAAGCATTATAAATTGAGGGTTTAGTTAGATGTTGTAAATAAAGTGCTTATCACAGTACCTTCGACATAGTAAACACTCATTAAATGGTAGCTATTTTTGTGAAAAATAACATTTAAATTAACATGATCTTACAATAAGTAAAAATTCTACCTTTCAGGTTGGTGCTAGGGTACCTCTGGTAGAAGCACAAGGAAGTGTCACTAAAAGAATGGGACTGAGTTGTTCCCATTGTTTGTCTACTGAACTAAAGAGATAAGGGAGGAAAACCAAAGTTGACATCAAACAACTTTGCACAGTGGTGTGGAATTTGAATGGACTTTTAAATAACAAGTGGAAGAAAAAGAGCAGGGTTAGCAGACCAGAAATACATGCATACAATTAGAGAATAAGACTCTTAATGAAGAATGAAAAGATTTCATGGGCAGAAAATGTGGGTCCTGGACATTGCTTCACCAATCATCTTGAGGAACTGAGCAAATTCTTTGGACTCTGAGACCTAAGCCTGGGAAGTGAAACTCACCCCCACACACATGCTTGGCATCCTCAGGACCAGGAAGAGTATGTTGATCCTAAACAACTAAATGTTTTCTTGAAATTACTGGATCATGATGCTTTTGAAATATGCCTATTTCCTCCTCTGCATTGACTGCTCTGGAGTTCATAGTGAAAACCAGGCATCTCTAGAAATTGCACCCATTTCTACATTTTATGCAATGATGTGCATGAAATTGCTCCATGAGGTCTAACTCAGGATCAGGGAAATGCCAGGGCCATGGAGTGTGGGGAGGAAAGGAGGGATAGCATTCTGGTGATTGCCAGTGCAACTGAGATTCTCATCTGGGAACAGAGACTTATAAATCAGCATGGTTTTCTCTAGGGTACAGAGAAGGTCACAAAGCATTTGCGAACCAAGGATTTAGTCAGAAATACAATTTATAAAGTGGAAAGTTATACTCCTCTTTGTCCCAATGAGAAATAGTTTTGCTTTGCCTCTACTCAGAGTTGCCTCATTGGTTGGCAAGAACTGGATAAAGGAGGGCCATGCATGGAAAAGCAAACTGCTAAGAGTATGGCCTATCCATTCCTGCACTCCAAGAAGACCAGACCAGGAGCTGGGGTGAGGCCATTCTCCCAAGCCCTTGCTGTTTCACCTCCTCTCCTCACTCTTTCCTTCCTGATTTAGATTTGGGTTCCAAGGTAACCTGTTGAAAGCCAGTGGTGTGGCTGTGAGCAAGACACTCCTTTGCTTGGGACTTGGCTTCTCTCTATAAAATCAGAGACCTGAATCAGATGAAGGTTTTGGACCCCCCCGCCTTTATTTTCTTGCCACGGACCTCTTTGGTGTTCTAGTATATTCTCAAGATAGTATTCCTAATGTCCAAAGCAAAGTACATAACATTATAAAGATAACCAATCTACTGAAATGTGGTTATCAAAATATATATGAAAAGACAAAGTTGGGCATGATAAGAGATAGTCTTCTGTGTTGATGCAATAAATACTATGACCTAGCAGTAGGTCTAGTGATTCATATTAATTTCAAAGCATTGATCTACATAAATGCCTATTTTGAGTTACATGAAACAATTGAAGTGAGATTTGAAAATATCTATTTGTGTCAAAGTTAGTGACACAAATACTACATGGTCTGTTGCCTCTGTTATCACTAAGGGAAAAGCTAAATATCAGATAAAAACAAAGGCAAACTTTTCACCCAAATTCATCCCTGGGATCTAGCTAAGAGGTCCATGGACCACAGGTTAACTTCTGGTCTGTAATCTTCAAAGATGTGTCTGATCCTGACATAGTAGAAATCCATCGAATTATCTAAATGAGACAGTGGGGTAGAATAGGGGTTATCTGAGATAACGGGGTGAAATTTAACCCCTTGCACCAGAGTGTCTTATAGAGTAGAAACTGTGCTTGTTTAGAGAACTGTTCAGCAGTGTCTCTTGGGGCAGACCATGAGACCCTGGTGACTTGCTTGACAGGAAAAGTCATCAAAAGCAAGAACTTAACTGCACAGAATAAAAGAAGTCTAAGAATTGGGAGGTGGTGCCAGGGAAGAAGACCAAGAATACTGGTGACCAGCAAGAAGGAACAGCAATGGACCGCCAGGACTCAAGTTTGAGCCTTTCCCTTCTCACTCCTGGTCCCTTTCACAGTGTGCTTCATAGGCCAATGAGTGTTTGTCCTTTAAAGATCCTCTGTTTAGCAGTGTTTCTCTTCCAAAGGCATCCAGCTCTAGAGACAGAGGCAAGGCAGGACCAATAGAACCACTGCCACCTTTTATATGTTCACCTGTCTGCTGCCCCAGTGGACCACCTTAATAAGCCCCATGCTAAGCTGTCTGCTGTCCTTGACCATGAGAAAAGCTAGGCCCAGGGCCATGAAAAAGAACTGGGGGAGCAGGAATGTATTTTTTCAAGTCCTTTTTATTGATATATTTTTGATACACAATAACACTCATCATAGGGAATTTGTACCTATACATGCTATATTATGCTTCTTTTTTCCTCATTCTCTACCTCTTCCTTCAACCCTTCTTCCCCTCCTTATTTCAAAAGCTTTGTTTTCATTTTTTCCTTCTATCCTCGTTTATTTCTTGTTCTTTCTTTCCTTTCCCTTCTCTCCTCCCTTGAACATCTGAACATTTTTTCCCATTTTTCAATATCTGTTGTACATTTTGGTCCCAGTCCTTACTTACACTTGCAGTTTCTCAAACAAGAGAAATAATACAAGGCCAGGAATCATGTCAGTGGTTCTGCCACCTGCCTCATAAGCGCAAGGTCCCAAGTTCAATCCCTGGTACCAAAAAAGAGATGGGGGGGTGGGAAACAGTGCAGTACATAACCATGTGTATATGATTTATTTCACTTAAGAATATGGTCTCAAGGTGCAACCACTTAACTATGAATGTATCAAGCTTATCCTTCTTTATGGCAGAGTAAAAAAAAAAACATGGTGAAAAAAATCATATCTTCTTTACCATTCATCAGCTGATAGTCATTTGGCCTGTTTCCAAGATTTAGCTATTACAAACTGTGCTGCCTCAAACATGGATGTGCATATATTGCTGTGGTAGAATGGTTTTGTTTCAGAAAGATACCAAAAGGGGAATAGCTAGGTCAAATGGAACCTCTAGGTTAAGCTTTTGGAGGACTCTCCACAACTGATTTCCACAGTGGTTGCACCAGTCTGCATTCCCACCAACAGTGGAAAAGTATTCCTTTTTCCCCACAGCCCCTACAGCATTTGTTATTGGTTGCTTTCTTGATAACGGCCATTCTTTCTGGAGTGAAATGGAATCTCAGAGCTGTTTTAATTTGCATCTCCCAAATGACCAGTGATGTTGAACATTTTTTCATATATTTATTTGTCCTTTCTACTTCTTCATCTCAGAAGTCTCTATTCATTTCAGATGCCCATTTTTGGATTGGGTCTCTAAATTTGGGAGTTCTGATATTTTTTATGTCTTTGTATAATCTAAATATGAGTCTGAGGAACAGCTGGAAACATTTTTTCCCACTCTGTGGGTTGTCTCTTCACTCTAATGGTCATTTCCTTTGTTGTGCAAAAGCTTTTTAATGAGATGATATCCCAGTTGTTGATTCTTTGTGATAGTTCCTGTGATCGGGGTTTTGTACACAAAGTCTTTGCCTGTAACATATCTTCAAGAGTTCTATCTATTCTATCTTGCAGCAGATTTAGTGTTTTTGTTTTACTATTTAGACCTTTCATCCATTTTGATTCTGGGGTAATGCAAGATCAAAGACATGGGTCTAGTTTCGATATTCCACATGTGGAAAGCCAGATTTTCCAGCACCATTTATTAAAGAGGCTATCTTTCTTCCAGTGAAGGTGTTTGGCTCCTTTGTCAAAGATAAGGTGGCTGAGTGCATCTACAGTTGTTTCTGCATCTTCTAGTCTGTTCCATTGATCCTTGGGTCTGCTTTTTTGCTAGCACCATACTGTTTGAACCACAGTAGCTTTGTAGTATAGCTTCAAGTCAGAGATTGTGATGCCCCCTGCCTTGTCTTTGTTATGCACAACTGCTTTTGCTATTCTAGGTCTCTTCTGGTTCCATATGTATTTTAGGATTATTTTCTCTAATTCTGTGAGGTATATTATTGGTATTTTGGTTAGGATTGCATTAAATCTGTATAACAGCTTTGGAAGTATGCCCATTTTCACTATATCAGTTCTTCCTATCCAAGGACAAGGGATATCTTTCCATTTTTTTAATATCCTCTTTGATCTCCTTTTTGAGGTACCATAGTTTTCAATGTAAAAGTCTTTTACTTCCTTCATTAGATTGAATCCTAGGATTTTTCTTTTTAGATGCTATGTGAAAGTTGTTGTTTCTCTAACTTCTCTCTCAGTAAGTTTATTATATTTATATAGAAATGATATTGATTTTTTGAATGTTGACTTTGAATCCAGCTATGCTATTGAATTTGAGTATTAAATCTAGAAGTCTTTTGGTTGAGTTTTTGGGGTCTCCTCTGCAGAGTATCATGTCATCTGCAAATAATGATAATTTATTTCTTCTTTTCTGATCATTATTCCTTTTTTTTTCTTGTAAAATTGTTCTAGCTAATGTTTCCAGAACTATATTGAATAAGAGTGATGATAATGAACATCTTTATCTGGTTCCTGGTTTTACAGTGAAAGCTTTCAGTTTTTATCCATTTAGCATGATATTGGATGTTGGTTTGTCATAGATGTTGTTATTAAATTGAGATAAAGCCTTCTATTCCAATTTTTGTAGGGTTTTTATCATGAATGGGTGGAGAAATTTGTCAAACAATTTTGTCTGCATCTGTTTAAACAATGATACATTTTTACTCTTCGTTTTGTTAATATGGTATTTTACATATATTGATTTGTGTATGTTGAATGATCCCTGCATCCCTGGAATCGATCTTACTTGGCCATAGTGTACATCCTTCTTCATGATGTACTTCATTCTGTTGCCAGTATCTTATTGAGGATTTTTGCGTCTATGTTCATTACGGAGATTGGTCTGTAGTTCTCTTTTCTGGTTGAATTGAGGACATTTTCATTATGACTATAACTGATATGTATTTATTTATCCTTGTTATGTTATTTTCCTGTTGTTGGTTCCTTTTTCTTTTTCTTTTTTTGTACCAGGGATTGAACTCATGACCTTGTGCTTGTGAGGCAGGCAGCAGCACCACTGAGCTAAATCCCCAGCCCCTGTTGGTTCCCTTACTTTCCCCTCTGTTTGATGGTTTGCCTTGCTTGATGGATTCGTTCTGTTGGGGTTCATGGAGTTGTAGCCTCCATTGTCTCCTTCTATAATGTCCTTCAGAAAATTTTGAAGTGCTGGTTTGGTGGTCATAAATTTCTTTGAGTGTTCTTGATCATGGAAGCATCTTATTTCTCCATCAATTTTGAAAGATAATTTTGCAGGGTACATCAGTCTAGAGTGGAAGTTGCTTTCTTCTAGGCCTTGAAATAGTTTACTCCAAGCTCTCCTTGACCTGAGGGTTTGTGTTGAAAAGTCTGCTGTAATTCTGATGGGCTTTATTTATAGGTGATTTATTTCTTTTTTCTTACAGCATTTAGTATTCTGTTCTTGTGTTGTACCTCTAGAAGCTTGTCTATTTTGTGTCTTGGTGTAGATTGTTTTGATAATGGGTAATTGGAGTTCTATATGCCTCCTGTATCTATGTGTTAAATTCTTATCCCCTGATTGGGAAATTTCTGCCATTACTTCTGTGAACAGGTTTTTTATGTCATTTGTGTTATCTCCTGCTTTTTCATGGACTCTAATGAATCCTATGTTATTCTTCTTTGCATCATCTAGTAGCTGTTGGATTGATTTTTTGTGATTCCTTGAAATTTTTAAGAAATCTTTCTTTTCATAATTGCCAGCCACAATTCTGTCTTCTATATCTGATATTCTGTCCTCATATTGGCTTATTCTGCTGTGGATACTTTCAGTGGAATTTTTAATCTCCTGGATATCTGTTTGAATCCATTTTGTGGATTCCATTTCTTTTCTATGTTGGACATTCATGGCTTCCATCTTTTTCCTGAGCTTCTCTATTTTTTTATGTGTATTTTCTCTAGAGTCACTAACCATGCCTTTCACTATGATCACCATTTCTGTAGTTATCTGAAAGATTATTTCTGATTTGACTTTTTTCTAGAGACCCATTTGTCTGCTTTGTTATTTCTGATGTTACTACTTCAGAGAATCTGAGTGGATGCATTTCAAATTTTTCTACCTCATTGTCCCTTGGGTTTGCCTTTGGTGAGCTAGAAGTCTGGAGTTGCATCTTGCTTCCATGTCTTCTCATTTTCTTTTTTTTTCTTCTTCTTCTTCTTCCTTTTTTTAGTTTAATTTCTGGGTTGATGCTTATAAATTGCTTATGGCAGGTAGCTTTATTACTGGTATTGAGAATTCTTAAGAAATGACCACTTCTCAGAGATGTCTTCCAGGTGTAGCTGATTTTTGTGTTTTGAGTCTGTTGCAAGATTCTATTTCTTCAACTTATTGGAGATGAGAAGTTGATGCCTATTTGTCCTAGTCACTGGTTTTTTGGTTATAGTATTGTTCATGACCCTTATGCAATCTCAGTCTTGGCATACCAGGAAGAACAACTGATTAGAAAAATTATGTCACCTTGGCTAAAGTAGTGCAATCAGTAATAACAATAGCATTAAACACATTCTAGAAAATGACAAACTGTGGTAAGTATTAATTTGTCACCTTTAGGCATATGAACTATATTTGTGGTTATACAACAAAATCTAAAATGAACCAGAAAATTGTATACAGTAAATATGCCCTCAATATGGCAATTTTACCCTCAAGGGAATAAATTTAGAGTGTTGGAGGAAAAATAGAGAAATAGAAGAAAAAAAAGAGATTAGAAGCAAGGCTGAAGGATTATGTGAACTTTAAGAAACTGGTGGAGAAGACATGAAGGAAAGAGAGAAGGAAGAAATAAGAACAGGAACAGACCAGATCAATAAGAAAACTAGTAAAAATGTTCAAATTCATGTAAAAACAATAACAAACAATCAAGAAAAAAGAAAACAGGGCCAGGGATTTAGCTCAGTGGTGCTGCCACTTCAGGGCATGTTTCTGCTGTAACTGGTAGACAGAATGGGCAGATCCATGTTGATTAATCCAAGCAAGTCAGCCATAGATTTAAGGTGGGGTAGCAGATAATACTAACAAGCCTGCACCTTAGGTCCACTGGAATTCAAACTGGTTTCTAGCTGTGAGGCTGGAACCCAGTGTGTGAAGCCTGCAACACTCAATATGCCTCCCGAGGGCTTAAATTCAGCTCCCCACAGTCTTGAATTTGGCTCCTTGACCTTCTGCTAACTTGAACTCCATTCTACCTCACCCTGACCTCGTTTGACCTGCTAAATGGAGCTAGCCTGCAGTTACTCTGAGTTCAGAGCTCATTTGGCCTCTCTCCAAGATGGTTACTGGTCAATTGCCCTCTCCCAGGAAATGTCCAATACTAAATAACTCACCAGATACTGTAGTCTGCTGTGTTCACTGCTCCATTCTACTAGCACATTTCTCTGCAGTGGCCTCTGGGGTCACTAGTAGTCACCATGCTTCTGCAAGTTTGAGCTGCCTCTCCCACACAGTGGGCCTAGGCTCAGGAAGAAAGCATTGCTTACTACCTCCTTCTTTTCTGTTGAAGTCTCTCTCTTCACTGTCCCTGTGGGCTTCAATTCTTGCTTCAGATCCTTATCAGGGAACCACTTCACTCCTTCTTTTCCTCACATTGCTATATTCCAGTGTTTAGATACCAAATCTCAGAGAGGCTGTTTCTCTGATGTTCACCATTCTGACATCTTCCTGGAAGTAATTTGAAAAAGAATTTTACATAGCAAAAAACACATACATTTAACACTTAAGAAATAAAATATCACCCATTTTTTTATTCCCAAATACTACTTTTCAAAAAATTCTGCTTTACTGGAGCCAGTAGTCATCAAATTTAGCTGTACTTTAGATTCTCCTAAAGCTTGTAAAAATACTGACACTCAGTTTTCATGCAAACTAATTAAACCAGAGCTTCTGGAAATAGACAGCAATGGTTCAAAATTCTTTAAGTGACTCCAACATGTGACCAACTCCAAGAGGCTGCAACTGGAGGTGGGCACAGGGCAGGTGGGATGGCCCTGCAGATTGAGTGGCCACAAGATCTATTTCCTGTTCCTGACCAAGGATCAGCACTTTGCTGGTGGAATCTCATCTGTCCTGCCCATTTTGAAACTGGCAGGGCCTTCCCACATTTTTGGGAAGGAGCTGCCACCTGCTGGCCCAGTCAAGAACAACAGGCACTAAATTTGCTGCACAAGGACCTTTGAACCAAGTGTTATGGTTGCAACACTGAACTTGGAGCTCTTCCTCCTGTCTACTGGAGGCCACTCCCCAAAACAGCTCTAGGATGGGCAGGGCCAGGCAAGAAGAGCCATTTTGTTTCTCTTAATTGTTCCATGCATTTATCATTAGTTATTACTAATGCAAAAAAAGAGGACAGTAAGTTCAGTCTTCAATTTCATAATACGCACTTCAGGGAAAAATGTCACCTAGGTGGATCAACAGCATCCCAGATTCCCAGCAGATTCATACCTGGAGGAGGTGGGCTTCATACTCCTGATGGAAAGGGTCTCATTCCTGGAGGGGCTATGCTTATTAGTGTTCCTCAAGTGGGGGGAAACACAGTTGGTGAGCCCATGGGTGATCTAACACCATGTGCAGGAGCCATAACACCCAAAGGCAGGGTTGCTCCATCTGCAGGTGGGACAGAGTCTACCATTCTGGGTGGGTACAGGGTTGGGGCTCCAGTAATGCCAGCAATACTAGCAACAGCAGCAGCTGCTACACTGCCTTTTTCCTGTAGAGTCACCTCAGCTCTTCAGGCAGGGCCTAGTACTCTACTCAGAGCCTGGGGAATTTATACATTCACCTGCCAATTCCCCTCCCAATCCCAGGACCTCCAGTAGCTGCAGCCAGTGGTACTGAACAATGCTAGTATCTTTAAGGAACTTCTCTTCCCTTGTCATGGATATCCTATTCCCCTCACACAGTTACCGGGATCTGAGGTACTATATTCTTCCCAGGGAACCTTTGCAGGTTCTTGTTTCCCTGAATGAAGAATTGGGCAGAACACATGAAAAAGTAGCAAGATTTTACACTTATTAAAGATAGGAAAAGAACTATTCTCTGCTGAGTGCAGAGAGGGCCACTGAGAAGGCTAACAGTGGCCATGAGGCCAATAGCAACAATCTTTGGTATCCCTATTCTGACATCAGATCTAGGCTATCCTCTCAAAAAAACCTGCTTGATTTCACACCACAAGAA
Organism: Fukomys damarensis; assembly: GCF_012274545.1. Taxonomy (NCBI): domain Eukaryota; kingdom Metazoa; phylum Chordata; class Mammalia; order Rodentia; family Bathyergidae; genus Fukomys; species Fukomys damarensis. The sequence continues at coordinate 100,593 of NW_022901026.1, read as the reverse complement.
TTAAAGATAGCATTCTATGATTGATCCCAGGTGTAAGACTTGTGCACATGTGTCCTGGACCTCTAGGATTGATGGGTCATGCCCACTTGCCGAGTCGGCTGGCCACGCCTTAATCTCCTGCCTCAACACCAAACGTCATACCTATTGTTCTTCATGGTTTGGCTGATTCCCTGTCTTTGTCTTGATCTTCCTGAACTCGTCGCTACCGCAGAGAATCGAACTCAAACCCTTAAAGGTGCAAATGGTGATTCAACTGTCTTGTAGGACACATTACATTCTAGTGAATGCAGGTCAGCATCTTGCTGCTCTTGCCCAAGGTCATTATTGTAGTGCCATCAAATCCAGGGCCAACAATAAAATGTTGGGATCCTTAATACCAGGGAGAAGTCAATAGGTAAAGATATGATGCAAGTTTGCTGAGAAATAATGCAAGCAGGGCAGGAGCTTCACAAATAGTGAAATCAGCTGCCTTACTGTTCCTGTACTGCTTTAACCCATCTTGGTATCTCATCTGAGAATGCCTGTGTTGGATCTGCTAGGAACTCAGCACTTCTGAGAATGCTTTGGGTACATCTGACACTCTTGTTGCTCAGTGAGGCTGTCAGTCCTTCTAAGCAGGCTCAATGAGATGCCACCTCCGGGCTGTGCTGGTCTAGGTCACCTGAGGTAGAAGTCATCCTTGGTTGTTCCATCATATCAGGCACCTCCAGTGGCCACTCTGCACTGACTCATTTTTATCTGGTAACACTACAGCCCCTCAAAGATGGGTTGGGACGGTGTAGGGGGTGCTCCCCAATATCCTTCATGGCCTCCCAAAAGAGAGAGGGGAAGGGTTGGTGGGAAAAAAGAATCACAGGATGAAGGGATATTTAAGAAAAGATGTTCACCTAGAAACAAAGAAGCAAGTACCACTAGAGAATTCTGGGAAGAGAACTGAAGGTGTGAGAGAGGCAAGTGTCACCATCTTCAGGTAGAAATGGCATCTTTTCTGGTTGGTGCAGAAATCATGTCAGCCCTGGTCCTTGTTCCTCCTTGCACAGATTTGTTGCCTGTTCTCTCTGCCTTGAACCATCTTCTTGCCCAGTCCTCTTCATCTGAGTAAACATTTGCTCATTACAGGTCTCAGTGAGTGGGCAGCCACACTTCTCCCTGGGTGCCTGCTCTGCCTGCCTGGACCCCCCTGCCCCACCACCACATCCAGTACCTCTGGTCTGGAATGGCCTATTTATTTGTGTACTGTCTACCTGGTCTCCAAATTCCATGACCACGGGGATATCATTACATCACTGGTGCCTGTCCCAGAGCAAGAACAGTGGAAAATATTGGTTTACTGAATTAATTTTTTTATGAAGTTTTGGAACAGACACCATACTTTTAAAACAAAAATACTTTGAACTTTACCCCCTCAATGGGGTCTCCCTATAAGTACACTGAAAATAAATTTTTTCCTATTTAGATATCTATAAACATGTTGGAGGGGCAAGGAGGAAATAAATGATCTTACTTCCAATTGGTATCTGTTTTAAACTAACTATTCCACCTGTTTATCTAATCTGTAAACAAACATAGTAGGCAGCTACCATTTTGGGCCTATGAGCATCCATACCTATTTCTCCTTTAACGTAGGAAGAGCACTCCAGTTTTATTTTGGGACCCCCTACATTTTCTGCTTCTATTTTTCAGGGAAGCAGCCCCCAGCCCCAAGTTTAGGTATGGATAAGTGACTTGGGCTTGACAGTCACTGTATTCCAACTGCTTAACACCTGATTAGTTCTGGATGTGCACACGACCCAAACTGACCTACTGAGAGAGCCCTGAAACTTCTGCTTGAATTACTGGGGCCAGAAGACCTGGATGCTGAGCTGGTGTATGTTGGGAGCTACAATGTAAGGGGAAAATGAAAGGTAGCTAGAAAGTGAAGCCAAAAAAAGGAAGAAAAAAGACAGAGCTCTCAAGACAGATATCCTTCAATCCTGGCACCCAGCCATAATTTTTTCTGGAATATTCTGTCACATAAGCCAATAAAGTACCTTTTCCAGAAGTCAGTTTGAGAGTGTCTGTTGCTTGCAACTGAACAAATCTTAACTAACACAGAAAGCAGAACAAAGCATGTGACCTTTTTCCTTTGTTTTATTTTCTACCAAATCAATACATCATTTGCAACATTTCTAATATAGATCAGAACACTGTAATGTGCTGTTACATTACTATATAATTTTTTAGCATATGAACTAAAAAGAGGCACATGATCATGTGGCCCTGTGGTCTCAAGCAGGACTGGGTTCTAAGGTTTGTGAGCCACAAAGTAGCCTGTTTTGAGTTTTCTGTCTTAACTTCCTTTTCCATCCCAGCACCTGTCACCACACTTCAGCACTGCTTCCAGGGGAAAGAGCCACATCATGGGCTGCAGGCCTTGCAGGTACACCTTGGTGCTACTTTGAGCTTGGCCACCAGTCTTCACATGGTCGCCACCTCTCCTGATCTCAGCCAAGAGTGGCCTGCTGCCAGCAGAGCTGCAAACAATGACCCGGGCTGCTTCTGCAGGATCTGGGGCCTGTCAAACTCCACGACCTGGAGAAAGGAGGGGAGGAGACCAGGACAGGTGAGCTCAATCTGGGAGGATCTGCAGGCCTCCTGTGCCAAGAGCCTTAGTATCCACCCATCTTCCAACCATCCCCAAGACACAGGCAATTTTCACCTTCCCATGGCTCATCACCAGGATTCGGTCACAGTTTTGAACAGTGGTGATGCGGTGGGCAATGACCAGCACTGTGCAGCCCTGGAAAGCCTCTCGGATTGTGCGCTGAGTCAAGGTATCGGTCTCCAGGTCAATGGAGGCTGTGGCTTCATCAATAAGGGTGATCTGGGGGAAAGAAAACAGGTGAAAGCAGGCTGCTTGGGCTACCAAGACCTGGATCTTGGTCTTGGTTCTACCATTCATGCACCAGGCCTGTGTTTCCCAGCTGGAAAAGGGGATAACTGAGCTGAGTTCAAAACCTACTTTGCACTAGAATTGTCCAAGGCATTACCAACAGATGCAAAGTTTCAAACAAGAGCTAACTATACTTTAGTGACCAGAAGACCCTGGAAATGAAAATGGCTCAGGGCTGGGACAAACCCAGGGCCTCATTTACTAGACAAACACTCAACCCCTGAGATCCATCCCCAACCCTACCCCTAGGGACAATTTCTTGTGCTATTAATTACCTTTCCATCTGCCTGAATTCAACTAGAACAAACATCCCGAAAATGGGCTGGTGTGCACCTAGTAGGTACATGAGATGCCTATCGCCATATACAGATAGTCTCATTAGTCCAATGTATCTGTACCTATTTAACAATACACAATAAAAATTATAGCACAGAAAGCATGATGTGCAAATATAGCCCTTTTCCCATGAAAGAAGGAACTAAGAAGTTAAGAAAGGGCTACTGACAGGTTGTAAGTTCTGCTGTTTGTGCCCTACAAAGAGGAGACAAATCCTACCTCTTTAGAAACCTTCTTCCCCACTGCAGGCCCTATGGAGCTCTTCCCCCTCAGGTCTAACAGTGTAAACAAACAGATTTTTCAATTACCGTGAATTGAGATGGCGTATGTGGTGTGCACTTGAGTACATGTGTGGAGTATGCAGGTGGTGTAGGCACATGTGTGTAAGTGTGTGTGTATGTGTGTGTGTATGTCTACACATGTGGTGCCCCTTGTGTGAGAGCAGTTTGATCCTGGCCACTCCAGTTACTGAAATTATGGTGAAATACCTGGAAAACTTGAAGGAGTGATGAAAAACACTTTTATATCAGACATTTTATGTGCAACAAGAGCTGGGGGCATAGTTATGCTTTGCATGTGTGAGACCCTGGGTTACAGCCTCAGCACACAAAAACAAAAAAATAAATCAATAAAAACCATGCAGCTGTCCTCTGAGTCCTAATTCTACTTTTTGGAAAAAGTGATGACTTGCATCCAAGTTTTAAGAAGGGTGTTCAATAGGCATTTTTTAAATCAGCTGGTTTCAAATCTTGCCTTCTTCTAGGAAAAAGGATCCTAATCTGGTTCCTGTCACCACCATTTCAGCTTAGTCGTAGGATTCAGAGTAACAAGAGTCCAGGCTGTGAACCCTCCCTCACCCAGCATGCCTCGTCCACACCCCACTTGCTCTGGAATGGCCCAGTGGCACAGGGGAGCCTTCTGGGAGCCTTGGCAAGAAGATACAGTATGGTGTCCCTGCCCTGTGAGTGCGGGGAGAGAGTCAGCATGGTTTACCATGCTGCACGGCACCAGTGATTAGTGACGGCCGCTCGGTAATGGCCTCTCACCTTGGAGTTGCAAAGAAGGGCTCGAGCAATGCACAGCAGCTGCCTCTCCCTGACAGAGAAATTGCCACTGCTCTCCTTCACTTCTGCATGCAGCCTCCCAGGGACCTTGGAGATCTGTGCCATGGGGAAGAAGAGACAACATGCAGGCCACTGTGGGGGACCTCAGGGAGCCACAGTACTTTCCTGTTGCATTTTGTGACAGTTCACCCTCCCCGCTCCCGCCTCCTGCCATTCCTTAACTGCAAAGGGGGCTTGCTCTCACCTTGGGGCCTTTGTACTTGTGAGTTCTGGTGCCTGATTCTAGCAAAGATCTTTCCACTTGTCCGCCTTCATGTATGGTTTCAGCTCAACTACCACATTCTTAAAGAAGCCTTTCCTGGCCAGGCATAGTGGTACATGCCTGGAATCTCAGCACTCTGAGAAGCTGAGGCAGGAGGATTACAAATTAAAGCTCAGCCTGAGCAACTTACCAGTTTAGCAAGAAGGTCTCAAAACTTTTTTAAAAGGCTGGGGATGTAGCCCAATGCAAAGGCCCTGGGTTTGATCCCTAGTATTTGGGGGAAAGAGAGGGACAAGAAGAGGAGGGAAGAAGAAGAGAAAGAAGCCTTGCCTGGTCACCTTATCAGAGGAGCTGTTTCCCCTGTGCAACTGCTTTTGCCTCATAGTTACCTTTGCAGCATCTCCTACTCTCTTCAAGTGTCTCCATCCATTTTTTGTCTGTCTCCCATTGAATGTAAGCCCCAGGAGGTCAAAGATCTTTGCTTCACACAGCCCCAGATCTTAGAACAGGGCCTGACACCCTGTTGGTACCTGGCCTTAGCCTTCATTAGCAATTCCAAATCATCTCTTGAGATTATTTAATCCATTATCAAAGCAACAGCATCTGGGACACCATGTGAGGGGAGCCCCAGAAAGCTGCTTTCCCTGTGAAGATGCCAGCTGAGAGCAAGGAGCAGACCTTGGAGCTACTCACAGTCTTGGTTAGGGAAGTCCTTTCCAAGACATCCCAGATCTGCTGGTCTGTGTAAGAGTCAGAGGGATCTAGGTTGAACCTGCCACAGGAAAGGAAGGCTTAACAACCTGTGAACACTCATTTTATATACAGTAAATGGCCAAAAATGGTTACAATGGGATTCCTGGGTTTAAGAAACTCAGCAAACTGCCACATTGCTTCTGCAGGTAGCAGACTCCACATTTTGTTTGGGAACCACCTCATCTCCAACCCTCAAGTCAGTATAGGGGCCCCTATGCTCTAGGTGGGCTCCACAGCCCACTCTAAGAGTGTAGCACATGATCTGGGTATGACCTAATCAGCACATGGGAATCCCCAGACACAGTGATTATGAGGTGTGATCAGAAATATAATGAACGTTTAAGTCTTCTAAACTATTACGGTAAGAAACACCTTGTCATTCACCCCTCTCAAAATCTTCTCCCTCACTTCAAACACACTCATTATCCCATTGTTCTTGCCCTTCTGAAAGTTCTTGTTTGTTTGTTGTTTGTTTTGTACTAGGGATCAAATTCCTGTCCTTGTGCTTGTGAGGCAGGTGCCAGAACCACTGGACTAGATCCCCGGCACTCTTTTTGTGAGTGTCTTTAATTGTGTTATCCTGGCTGCCTCAATGGCCTGAATCCATTTTAAATGTTTTCATGGTCATTTTGACACTGGTAGAGACCCAGAAGTCACATGGTGTCAGATTTGGTGAATAAGGTGGATGAGGACACAGTGTAATATTTTTATTCTACATAAATTGCTGAAAATATTTTGAATCAATTCAGAACATGGAAGCTGGGTGTGGTGGCACACGCCTGTAATTCTAGCACTCGGGAGGCTGAGGCAGGAGGATTGCTGTGAGTTCAAGACCAACCTGGGCTACATAGTGAGTTCCAGCTCAGTCTCAATCACATAGTGAGACCCTATCTCAAAAAACCAAAAAACAAACAAAGAAACAATTCAGAACACAGAGGCTGCCATGACAGCACAAAGACACTCGTGAAAGAGGACTTCTAGAACTGCTTCAGAAAGCAGCAAGAACCATAGGATAAGTGTGCTTGAAGTGAGGGAGAGGATTTTGAGCAGGATTAATGTTAAGGTGTCTTCAACTATCATAATTTCTTATTTAAATACACACACACATATATATATGTACACACACACACATATATGGTGATAAATAAGGTGATAAATCAAAGCTTTACCACAACTGTGAGGAAAGATACATGGTCATTTCTGCTGGACTGAACAGGAGAGATTACAACCATCCTGCCACAGAACTGGGACCCTTGGAGCCCCCTAGGGGCCCACATGTAGCATTTGAAAATAAAGCAAAGGCAGAGCTAGGGAAAACCTAAGTCCTTGAATCCAGCCTTGACCTTTCCAGTATAATGAGGCTACAGAGGTCTCTTCCTTAAACCATTTGGTTCTTGCTATATGGCAGAATATACATAACATAGTAGTTATCATTTTAACTGGCCTCAAACTTGCCTAATGGTACCGGAGAACAAGACTGGGTCTTGAGGGATGACTGACAGTTTGGACCGCAGGTCCTCCAGCCCAATGCTGCAGATGTCCACCCCATCGATGAGAATGCGGCCTGCTGCAGGCTCCACCAGGCGGAAAAGAGCCACACCCAAGGAGCACTTTCCTGTTGGGCAAGAAATACATGGAGCCTCAGTTTCCTGAACCTACACCAAAGAAAGCACAGGTCACTTCTGGCCTTTGCACCTGACCTCCTCCCTTCTTTGGTTCCATCTGGAGCCATGAGCCAGGGGCTCCTCTACCCCATGTCCAAAGCCATGAGCAACTTTCTGACAGCCTAGACCAGTGGTCGCCAATGGAACCCCTGTACCACAGCCAGGAACACACATGCTTATTCCACGCATACAGTGCTACAGTTACTTTTTAATCCTTTGTCACCATTTGAAAAAGCCCAAAGATTCTATATACAGAAATGCAAATTGCATGCTTCTCTTGAGACTCAGTAGAACTGGCCCATGTTCCCCAAGCAGTAAGTTGCTGGATCTGAGTGTAGCTAAGCTTTAGGTGGACCGGTCCACTTCTTACTCCAGATCCCCTCGGTATTCCAGACCCCTCTGTGTCCCAGCCCATGCATTTCATTCCTTACATCACAACCCAGGCCCTTTTCACTCATCAACATCAAAGGCATTTGCACTTTCAACCCCTTTCAGAGGTAAGGCCTGTGAAGACAGAAGCCGTGTCTTGTTCCCTTTTTCAGTTCCCAGGCACACAGTAGGTCCTCAGTAAATACCTACTGTGTGAGTGCTGTCAGTTGGACCACTGTCTGAAGGCTGGCTTCTCTATGCCAGGCCCAGCTCTCTCAGACCAACTGCAAGTGGAAAGAAGAAGCATAGAAGATGAAAGGAGAAAGAGCAAGAAGCTCATCACCTCACGGTGGTGACAGTTGCGTTGCTGGAGTGCTAAGGAGGCAGAGACCCAGGGTGTCACCCAGGGTGCTGCCTGGGCAAGTCAGCTCTGTGATGTCTAGGGCTAGAGATGAGGCACCCAGAAACCAAGTCTGAACAGTGTCTCTGAATTCAAAGGCAGAGGAGAAACATCTGGACCAGATCTCCCAAGAGTGGCAGGAGCAGAAGGGAAAAGAGAAATCAAGAAGGAGGAAGGAAGAGGGAGAGGAAGGCGACTGATGAAAAAGGACCAGGCAGGGATTACGGAAAGGAAGGGAGGGATGGTGGGAGGACCTGATGCTGATTATTTCCTCCATGGCCACCACTGCAACCTTAATTATCATTTGTATCCCTCCACTGGATCCCCCCAGAGGAGGAACCTGGGATTTTAGTTACCCATGTCCACTTAGTGCAGGGGCCAGTACACAGTGAAGGACAAGGGAATACTTTGGGTGACCTGGCAAGTGGAAGTTCCCAAAAGGTCTGGCACCCAAAGGCCCCAAAAAGGGAGATGATCTGCCCAAGGACTAAGCTCACCAGAGCCCGTCCTTCCCACGATGCCCGCCACTTCTTGGCCAGGGATGGTCAGGTTGATTCCATTGAGGACAATAGGAGTGTTGTCTCTGTACTTCATCTGATAATCCTGGAATGTGATTTCCCCATGCTGTGGCCATGCAGAGGGACAACTTGCACCTTCCACACGTAAAGGGGCCTCAGAAATACACATCTTATTTTTGAAGGAAGAAGTAAATAGTTATCAACCTCTGCCTGTCCCCTGAAAACCTTCCCTTCCATACCAGTCTGCCCAGCACCACAGTCAAGCCATGACCATGCTGAGTGACCCGAGGCACACCCTGGGAGGAGCGAACATCCCTCCACCCCACACTCACCCATATGCACCTGAAATGTGCATGGTTTTGTTCCAGGAGAGTGAAAATCCCATATAAGTAGCCCCTCCTTGTTAGTCATACAGCACCTTTTCCAACTTACTGTGAGGCTCTGAAGAACTGAAAGTCAGAACCACAGTGACACTGGTAGCAGAAATCATTAACCACTGCTATTTAGAGCTCAGAGACCTTGGGTATATTTCCTCCCTCTCCATCCTCGCCCTAGGGCATGGGCCTTTGAGATGCATTTCACAGGTAAGGAAACAGGCTCCAACAAGTTAAATGATGGGTTTGTGATCACAGCCATGGGTCTCCACTGCTGGTGCAATGTTACAGCAGAAACCCTGGAGTTAGGGCAGAGCCCTGTGATTCACAAATCCTATGGAACCCTAGGCCCAGAGATTTGGCTCCCCAGGTCTCGCCAGCCCCAGGCTGTGTGATACAATTAAACAGGACACTCAGCCCAGCCAAGACTCAGTTACATCTGGATAATTCAATCAATAATTCAATCGATGTCACACAATTATCCTCGTCTAGATGATTCAATCTTGCAAAGTTGTTCTATAATTTCATGATGCAATCTATATGTTAGGGAATTGCTCATGTTAAAGTATGCTGTGACGCCGCCTCACAGGCTGCATTCTCCTGGTACATCTTGGCTCCTAAAATGACCTCATGCCCTTATCTCTGGTTTCCCTCCCCTCCAAGGCCACAGTGGTCCAGGAAAGTTGAAACCTGTGTCTGCAGGACTGGGCCCATAAAAGCAATCTGGCCTGTGATAGGTTAAAAGTAGCTCACTCCTCATAAATAAGCAATAGCCCACCCCAAAACTGATAAAAGGACCTTCCTTTCTTTGTTCTTCTCTCTTGTTCTGCTTCTTCTTCCTCTCTCTCTCTCTCTCTCTCTCTCTACCTTCCTGCCTCCTGCTCGCCTACCTACAATAAAGATCTCCTGCCAGCCCTCTCGGTGCATGAGTGGCCTAATTGGGAAGGGGCACCCGAAAGGGCATGCAAACCCCCCTTCACTATATAAAGGGCTCAGCCCAGTGCTTGACCCATAGAAGGGTCTCCTCTGTCACCACAGACAGCATAGTAATCAGCCTTGGCTATGCATCAAGCATCATGCCAAGAAACTTACAACTTTATCATTTCATCTCTATAATAACCCAATGAAGGACACATTGTTATTGACTCCATTTCAGAGAAAGAAGAGAAATTCAGCAAGTTGTGCAAGGTCCCACTGTGGATTCCAAGTGACAAAAGGTGGACTTGAACCAAAGCAATCTGTGCTCTTAACTACTATGACATCCATAGAAGCAATAGCACCGTGTGTCTTAGTTACTTTTCTCTTGTTGCTGAGACAAAATAGCTGACACCCTGAGTTAAAGGGGAAAGGGTTTGTTTAGCTCACAGTTTGTAGAGGTTTCAGTCCATAATCAGCTGCCTCCAAGGCAGAGTGGCACATAGCAGAGGGGCATCATAGAGGAGAGACGGTTCATGGCATCCACGTGGTAGCAAAAGCAACAAGGGTCAGACCTTAACAGCATCTTTCTACCCCTTTTGTTCTATCCAGACAACTGGAATTAGGGCAGTGCCAAGCCAAGCAGGGTACTGGTTTAGTAATCATATGCCTTTAGTCCTAACCTAACACACTCCAGATTCAGCCACTTTTGAAACAGCCCTATGACTGTATGAGGTTTGTGGGGGGCAGGATCTAGATACAAACCATAATACTGTGTTCCCCCAAAAAATAATTTTTCCCACTCTGTGGGTTATCACTTCATTCTGTTGGTGGTTTCTTTTGCTGTGCAAAAGCTTTTTAATAAGATGAGATCTTAGTTACTAATTCTTTGTAAAATGCCCTATGAAATTGGGATTTGTTTATGAAGTCTTGGCATACACCTGTGCCTTCAAGGGTTCTGCCTATTCTATCTTCTGTTTTAATATTTAGATCTTTGATAACACTTTTATTTCAGTTTAACGCATGGTGAGACATATGGGTCTAGGTTCACTTTTTAGCACATGGCTAGCCACTTTTCTCTGTACCATTTATTTAAGAAGCTATCTTTCTTCAAGTGAAGTTATTTGGCCCCTTTGTCAAAGATAAAGTAGCTGAGTGTGTTTAGAGTTATTATTGCATCTCCTATTCCATTCCATTGATCCTCAGGTCTGTTTTTTGTTAATTGTTTTTTGCCAGTACCATGCTGTTTCTAACATGATAGCGTTATAGTATAATTTCAAGTCAGAGATTATAATGCCCCTGCCTTGCCTTTGTTATTTGCTTTTGCTATTCCAGGTCTTTTCTGGTTTTGTATGAATTTTAGGGCTGCTTTCTCTAGTTCCATAAGGTATGCTATTGGTACTTTGATCAGAATTGCATTAAATCTGTATAACAGTTTTGGAAGTATGCCCATTTTCACTATATCAGTTCTGCATATCCAAGAACAAGGAATATCTTTCCATTTTCTGATATCCACTTCCCAACTCCTTTTTCAGAATACTGTAGTTATTACTGCACAAGTCTTTCATTTCTTTTATTAGTTTGATTCCTAAGTAGTTCCTTTTTTTTGCCCTATTGTGAAAGGAGTTGTTTCCCTAAATTCCTTCTTCATGAGTTTGCTATTTGTGTACAGAAATGCTATTGATTTTTGAGTATTGACTTTGTATCCAGCCATGCTACTGAAGTTGGTTACTAAATCTGGAACTCTTTTAGTGGAGTTTTGGGAATCGTCTATGTAGAGTTTCATGCCATCTGCAAATAATGATAATTTCATTCTTTCCTTTCCTATCATTAGTCCTTTCTCTGACTGAAGTTTAGAGAACTATATTGAACAGGAGTGATGATAATGGACATCCTTGTCTTGTTCCTGATTTTAGAGTGAAAGCTTTCAATTTTTGTCCATTTAGCATGAGGTTGGCTGCTGGTTTGTCATAGATGGCTTTTATCAGACTGAGATAAGGACCATCTATTCCTATTCTCTGTAGGATTTCTATCATGGATGGGTGTTGGACTTGGTAAATGCTTTTTCTGCATCTATTGAGATGATCACGTGGTTTTTGTTCTTGGTTCTGTTGATGTGGTGTATTACATTTGTTGAGTTGTGTCTGTTGAACCTTCCCTGCATCACTGAATCCTACTTGGTCAGGTGTATAATCTTCTTCATGATTTGCCATAGGTATTATTTTGCATCTATGTTCATTAAGAAAATTAACCTGTAGTTCTCCATTTTGGTTGGGTCCTTCTGTAGTTTTGATATCAGGGAAATGCTTGCTTCCAGGAACGAGTTTGGGAGTACTGCTTCCCTTTCAATTTCATTTAAGAGTTTGAGGAGTAGTGGCATTAGATCTTCTCTAAAGTTCTTGTAGAATTTAACAGTGAACCTATCAAGAGCTGGGCTTTTCTTTGTTGGTAATTTTGTTTCCCCTCCATTTCATTGACTGATATTGGGTTATTTAGAATTTTTATATCTTCTTGATTCAGCTTTGATAATTCACATGTAGCTAGGAATTGTCCATTTCTTCTGAATTTTCCATCTTATTAGAGTACAGGTTCTAGTACTAGGTACTGATGATCTTCTGGATTTCTGCAAGTTTATATTCTGATCTTGCCCTTTTCATTCTTAATGGCATGGACTCAATATTTTCTTTCTTTTTATTGATAAGGTTGGCTAAGGGTTTGTCAATTTTCTTTAATCTTTCAAAGAATCAACTCTCATTGATTCTTTTTATTGTTTTCTTAGTCTCAAGTGCATTAATTTCTGTTCTGATCATTATAATCTCTCTTGTACAGGCTTTGGGTTTAACTTGCTGTTCTTTTTCTAGAAGCTTGAGGTTCAACATTAGGTTATTTGTATTCACTTCATTTTTCTGATGTGGGAATTCACCACTATAAATTTTCCCGTAGGACTGCTTTCATTGCATCCCATGAGTTGCAGACCTCTCTGGGAAATAATCAGCCCTGAAAGCTAGAAAGCAAATATGCCCACCCCAATCAGCCTATCCTTGCCTTACCTAACATCACTATTCTCTTGCTCAGTGACTACTCTGCAAGGCAGGTAAGGCAAGGATAGGATGACTGGGGCTGGAGTATTTTATCTCTGGTTTTCAAAGCTAATTATTTTCCAAGTCTTACTTTGGGGGAAATACAGTTTATTGCTGCTATGGATGGCACAGGGGTTAAGAGCATAGATTACTTGGTTCAAGTGTGGACTTGAACCACTTTTGCCACTTGAATCAGCTGTGTAACCTTGGGCAACTTGCTCAAATGCTGTTCCCTTTCTCTGGGATGGGAAAGTGGTTACTCAGTGGTTACTACCAGGGTCACAGAGTCACCACCCACCTCAGAGAGCTCCCACTTCAGACCCTGCCCAGAGCCTTGCCTTTTTGTACTGCAGCATCCTCTCCGCAGCTGTGAAGTACCCCTCTGTCTCCGAGCCAAGCCGAGCCGTGGCCTGGAACATGGATGCCAGCTGGAGGGAAGGAGAAGGCTCAGAGCTCAAGAGGCTGCTGGGGGTGGACACGGGTCCTAGTATTCCCCAAACCACAGGCTGTCATCACCCACGAGCAGCTCTTCAAAGTGGAACGATTTCCCCATCAAACCAATCATGCTAATTCCACTTCTCTTTCCAGTGACTGGTTTAGCAGTAGGTCTGTGACACTACTGAGGATGATGAAGCATGAAGCAGAGTAAGCTGGTAGTGTCCTGGGACACTGTTTCTTGTTCTTTAAAAGGGACACATGGAAGAAAGTAGTGTCCTCTCCAGCCTTCAGCTGTCATTGTGTGAGACGACTGCTGGGTTGCAGCAGCCATTTCGTGACTCAGTATACAGCCCTGGAGACAAAGTCAGGCTATGGAAGGCAGAACAGAAGGAGAAAATGATCACAACTTTATGCTAGTCCACGCAATTAACCAACAGAAGATAGTCCTACCCCAGCCTTTAACCTTCACCAGAAAGTGAGTTTCCAGATGGTTGGGGCCATTATGACTTGGTTCTTTTTCTGGCCACCAGAAGCACCCCTGGCATTTACTGAGAAATCTCTTAGGGTTGCAAAGCCACATGGAGTGTGGTATGGACCCAGTCCCTTCGGAAGGCATGCAGAGGTTAGTGAGGCACTGGCTTGGCTGGAACAGAAGTGCATGTAGGCTACATGGGTTCATGTTTGCTCTGTGAGACAGGAATAACAATGGACACCATTTCTGGAACATTTAGTCTGAGCCAGCCACTACTCCAGATGTTTTGCCTGAATCTGTACTATTGTGTACATGTTTCCTCACAAGCTGTGGTTTATTATCATCCTTTTACAGGTGAAGAATGCCAGACATACAGAGGCTAACAAACTTACCCAAGGCCACTCGCCAATGATTCAAAACTCTGGACATCCCAAGCCACCCAATCTTACCCACTTTGCTTCTGCAAAACAGGAAATATCAAATGGAAGGAGAATATCAAACAGAAGAAGCTGTATGTATACTGGATTGTAGTTCCAGGGCACCCCGTCCTCTAACTGCCCCTCTGGACTTGTGTGGCCTTTCCTGCAGTTGGCTCCAGGTCCTCAGCATGGCCCCATGGCTGAGGAGTGATTTCGTGTGTGCAAAGGGCTCCCCTCACTTGGTGCTGAGCCCCTGAGCTCAGGCCTCCTAGTCTGACTCCTGCAGCTCTCTAGAGGGACTCCAGGGTCACGGTGCTCAGCAGTCACCTCATAGACCACCAGCCGAGCTTAGCTCCCAACAAACACAGCCCTACAGTAGTATCTGGGTATGAACACTGCACAACTGTCTGCATGAAAGGTGTGCTGCACACACCAGCGTGTACATACACCCAGAACATGTGCCGATACATACACACAAATGCTGCAGGGCTCACCGGGAAGGTTTGGAGCCCCTTGCACACCCAAAATCACCCCTGAGCACTGGTGACAAAGCTCAGCAAAACAAACACAGGATCCCAAGCCAACTGGAGAAAAGGCTGCAGAGCCCCGAAGGAGCAGTTAATAGATAACCCCAGGGGAGGGGAGCCCTGGACCTGCATAGCCAGTCCCCTGAGGTGGTGTGAGGCAGCCTATGGCCTCCCAGCCCCACTGTGGGGCTCTGTGGGCCATGAACCCTGGCCAGCCCCCCCTTCTCTGTGCACCCTAACACCAGTGCTGGGCGCATGGAGATCTCAGGCCACCAGGCAGCGGTCATTGCCTCAGAATCTCCTAGAGAACCTGTTTTTAAAACTGCTCAAGACCCCAGCCCAGGATGTGACTTCTGAGTGTAGCCCCTGCCGACCCCACCAGACCAGACTGGCTGACACTTTCCAGGCTGACCCAGCAGTTGGCTTCACACCCCATGAGATGCCCTGTTTTCTAACCCCTGCCAGGTGCCAGTCAGCCAGGGTGCAAGTGGGAAGTTCAGAGACATTGACCAGGCAACCCAGAGGCATGGCTCTCATCCTGTCTCTGTGAACTCTGCCTGTTGGCACAACTCCTTCCCTTGTCTGTGCCTCAGTTTCTCCATGGGCCTATCAGATGTGTAGGGCTCTGTGGCTATGGGCTCCCTTCACTTGTGGCCATCTATGGTTCTATTAGATGCAGAGGTTAAACATAGACTTCCCCGCTCAGAAGTGCTCACAAGAAAACAGAGTAGGTTGGTTCAGAGCTCAGATCACACAAGGCCAACCCCAAGCTATGGCAGAGCCCCCTGACCCTGAATGTGACCAGGGCCACAGGGCTGAGAGTTGACAGCCCTTAGAGCACCACTGCCTATGAGCCCTCCTCACCTGCAGCACGAGGCTGATCACCATGGCTCTGTAGGAATAGGAAGCCGAGGAAATGCCAAACGCTACAAACAAGGCCACGGCCAAGGTTATCAGGTTGGTCATAATCTCCATCCTCAGCACCACCCACCTCGTGGAAGACAGGAACATCAGCAGGTAGGTGTTCTGTGTATCTACCAGCCTTTTAAACCTAGGAAGGAAAGCCCACACTGAGAACCATGCATCTGTCCACCTCAGAGCTTCCACAGGTGGGCAGTGGTCACTTTCTCCAGCCTCCAGCTCTCCACTTCCACCAACAGAACCTGAATTTTCTTCAGGGGAAGAAAAATCTCCTCCTCCTCCACCCCCTGTCAATGAGGGCTGGAGTTGATTGAATTGAGGAGTGGGTCTGCAGGTGTACAGCCCTTGACATACACCTTCCTTAGCCTCTGTGACTGTTTCAGGGACAGGTGGGCTCCCTAACTGAACCTTTGACAGACAGTGAATGCCAGGATTTATCCGTGAGTGCAGGGAAGACCCTTGCAGTGGGGTCAGGGGACTCTGAACTGCCATTCTGGGTCGGGGGTGGGGGGGGCTTGCAGCTACCAGGGGCCTCCTAGACATGAAAATGGACCTTCCCATCTTTCCCCTAAGGACAGCGCCCAGACAGGGCCCAGTGAAGTGAGTCCCTTCTCTACTTTCTTCATTTATCTGACCTAATGGGAACCCCACACCCTTTCTTCCAGCCTTCTACAATGAAATTTTCATAAGTACAAAGAAATTAAAATGTTCGTTTAATGACATCCATTCCCCTCTAACTTAGCAATTGTTAATATTTTGTGATTTTTAAAAGTCTGTTCTTGGGCTAGGGATTTAGCTCAGCAGCGCTGCTGCCTGCCTTGCAAGTGCAAGGTCCTGAGTTTGATCCCCAGTATCAAAAAATCAAACAAACAAACAAAACTCTGTTCTTTTAAAAACTGGTTTAAATTAGTTTTTCCTATTACTTCCAACCAAAAAGATCTCCCAATTCTCAGTTTTCACATGCCACCACCACAATTTTCCAAATCAACACACAACCTATCCTATTACAAATAGTATCTTTCTTTTATTTGACTTAGTATAGCCTAGAATTAATGTTAAAAGAAATTTTTGTCACTGGCTTAAAATTATCAAAATAATGAGTTTGATGTGCTAATTTTTTTTTCTAAAGTATATTCAAATAGACCTCTCATTGTTGAAATAAAAAGTGTTTGTCTGTGTACAACTAAAACCATCCTAGGCCAGGGATTTAGCTCAGTGGCTCCACCACCTGCCTCACAAGTGCAAGGACCTGAGTTCGATCCCCAGTACCCCCCCAAAAAAACATCCTAGCATTCGGTGAGTAGTCACCCACATGCAGTGGTCCTTACAAATCACTCCAACTTCTCACTGTGAAATTTGGCACAGGCCATTCCAAATTCTGCCCATCTGACCCTTCCACAACGACTGAGTCACTTGCATTTTAAGGGCTTCATCAATTAAGTACAACAGAGCCTGGCCAGGTGTGGTGGTGCACGTCTGTAATCTCAGCACTCCATAGGCTGAAGCAGGAGGGTCACCATGAGTTTGAGGCCAGCCTGGGCTACACAGTGAGTTCAAGGCCAGCCTGGACTACATAGAAGAAATCTAAATAAATAAATGAGACCCTGGCCATACAGTGGCTCTACAGATGCTCAAGCCACCTTGCTGTCCTTCAACCTTATATCCCCAGCTTGGAATTTTTGCATCCACTTCTCCCTCTGTCTGGTCCCTGACTCTCACCTCCTATGGATCTCTGGCAGAGTCCTTTCCCTTGAGTTCTTCCCTGACAACAGCTCCAATGCCACGAGAGTCTCTCTGTGCTCTCACCCTGCCGCATACCTCAGGGTGGGTACTGCATCTGCCACATCCTGCTGTGTCCCCACTGGTGCTATGCACATGGTACCTCTCAGTGTGAACTGGGTGAGCGAACCACTCCACCATCCTGTCTGCACCATCTTTGGGAACCCTGATCACAGAGGGAGAACAGCACCGTGGTTCATCGGGGCTCGGGTTATCAGAGTTCCCCCCCTTCCGTGTCTAAATCTCACCCAGCACTCAAGGCCAGCTCAGACCATCTCCTCCTCAAAGCTTCCCCTGGCCTCCCCTTTCCCTGAAGAACTCCTGGCATATTTTATTTGTTCCTTTCTTATACCACCTATCCTATTTAGTCCATGTTATTACAAACGTATCTGTCCATGTCTCGTCTCTTCCACAGACTGAGATTCTTGTAGGGAAAGATTGCGTTTGATTATTTATTTAGAAATCTCTACATTGATAGTTCATATTACACAATTAAGCCTCAACAACAATCAGGACTTTTCTGTGTTTGTTTCAACACTCAGAAAGCAAATCTATGGGTTTGACTAGTGATAGAAGTTCTGTTATTTAGAAAGTTACTGTTGCCCACTATTTCTATTAAAATTAGATATATGTTTGGATGTGAAATGAAAACTAATGCAAGGTGTTTTCACATAATAATATACCTTACAATCAAATATTATATATGTATACATTTTCATTCATACAATCATTCTTCAGTGTTGACATGGGTTTGCTCCCAAGACCCCCTGAGGGCACCAAAGCCCAAAAATAAATGCTCAAGTTTCTTCTATCAAATGCTGTAATATTTGCATAGGCACATCCTCCTCTGTACTTTAAATCGTCTCTAGATGACTTATGATGCCTAATGTGATGTAAGTACTACGTAAACAGTGGTTGTATTATATTGTTTAAAAATAATAAGGAAAAGTCCGCACATGTTCACCACAGAAGCAGTTTTTTCTACTGAATATTTCTGGTCTTTGATTAATTGAATTCAAGGATGAGGAACCCATGGCCAACAGTGCATGTAAAATAAAATAGGCCTGTAAGGTTTACCAATATTTTCCAGATCACTTTCACTTTCTATTCTTCTAAACACCATCTTACACATGAAGTTCTAGAGGGTCAAAGAAATAAATGGTCCCAACAGAGTTTTGAATCCCCTTCCTTCTCCCCACCAGCACACATCCCATTGTCCTCAGATGGCAGCAGGACTTACTGGCTGATGAAGTCCTCAGTCTTCCCATAGACACGGATGGAGCTTAGGCCCTGCAAGGAGGTGAGGATGTGGGAGAATAAAGGGGACCGGCTGTAGTTTTCCAGTCTCTTAAACACATTGATGGCTCTCTTGAACATCCTGCATGCAGATGAGGGTGAGTGAGAGACCACCCACCTGTGGGACCACCCAATCTGGGTTAGTCCTGGTCTTGCACCCAAGCTTCAAACCCTACTCATAAGCACAAAGAACCTACTCACACATAATAAATAAGGCAAGCAATGACTATAATGACTTCCATCAACAGGATGTATGGGGACAGCACGCTGGTGACCCCCAGAATGGGGGTCACCATCAAAAACAGGAGCAGGAACTCCTCAGCGACAATGGGCAACAACTGGTCCAGCTCATCCAAGTCCCCCAAAAAGCAGTTCAAGAGTCGGCCTATTGGAGTTGTGTCAAAGAAACTCATGGGGCAGCGGAAAACCTGCAGAGACAAAACCCACCAGACCATGAATGCCACTTCAGACCTCGCTTGGGAGTGCATAAAGAGATTTGTTACCTTTGGACTCTGAAAAGGAGCAAGATGAGGGCTAACAGCACACAGAGGAGGTAGCCAATAGGCTCGACAGCCCATCTGCCTACACAGCTGTGCTACCCAGCTCCTCACCTGTTGCTGACATGGAAAGCTACTTAGTCCCCTGAGTCTCAGGTCCTCATTTGTAAAGTGGAATGAGAACAGTGCTTCATACACAGAGTTGTAGTGAGGACTGCACAACTTTGCAAATATAGGGAACATTTATGAGCTGTGCAATGTACAGGGGTGAATATAACAGGACGTAAATTATATCTCAGTAAACAAGGAAAAGGCTCAGAACAGTGCCTCCTCTGGTAAGTATTCCATCCACACAGACCAGTGGTGGTGAATCTATGGCACACAGAGCCCTCTCTGTTGACAGATGAGCCAAGTCACCCAGCAGCCAAGCACTGGATAGCAATTTTTTTTTCTAAGCTAAAACTTCAGTACTAAAGTTTAATTGCACTGTCGGCACTTGCAAAAGTAAGTTTTGAGTAGTGGTTTGGCCACTTGGTCTCTAAATGGTCTGCCATCACTATATAAGCTCTCAGTATCTTCTGCAGAAGGGGCCTTCAGGATTACCAATGACAGCAGCAGCAACACCCCTGCAGTTGCACGAGCCCTAACCATGACTGCCTCCTCCTCTTGAAGGTAGCACCCCAACTGATCTCTAAATGTCAGTGCATACAGGCTCTTTGGAGATCAAAGAACATTTCAAACAGGAAGGGATCTAACATAAGCATCTAGTTCCCTGCCCATTTTTTAAAATTATGTTTATTAGTACATTTGCTGTACATAATGATTACATTCATCATGAGTCATTACATGTATATAATACATCCTAAATTTTTTAATTCCTCTTGTGCCCCCCCATCACTAATTCCCCTTACACATCCCATTCCTCAGATGGCAGCAGGACTTACTGGCTGATGAAGTCCTCAGTCTTCCCATAGACACGGATGGAGCTTAGGCCCTGCAAGGAGGTGAGGATGTGGGAGAATAAAGGGGACCGGCTGTAGTTTTCCAGTCTCTTTTACACATTGATGGCTCTCTTGAACATCCTGCATGCAGATGAGGGTGAGTGAGAAACCACCCACCTGTGGGACCATCCAATCTGGGTTAGTCCTGGTCTTGCACCCAAGCTTCAAACCCTACTCATAAGCACAAAGAACCTACTCACACATAATAAATAAGGCAAGCAATGACTATAATGACTTCCATCAACAGGATGTATGGGGACAGCACACTGGTGACCCGCAGAATGGGGGTCACCATCAAAAACAGGAGCAGGAACTCCTCAGCAACAATGGGCAACAACTGGTCCAGCTCATCCAAGTCCCCCGAAAAGCAGTTCAAGAGTCGGCCTATTGGAGTTGTGTCAAAGAAACTCATGGGGCAGCGGAAAACCTGCAGAGACAAAACCCGCCAGACCATGAATGCCACTTCAGACCTCGCTTGGGAGTGCATAAAGAGATTTGTTACCTTTGGACTCTGAAAAGGAGCAAGATGAGGGCTAACAGCACACAGAGGAGGTAGCCAATAGGCTCGACAGTCCATCTGCCTACACAGCTGTGCTACCCAGCTCCTCACCTGTTGCTGACATGGAAAGCTACTTAGTCCCCTGAGTCTCAGGTCCTCATTTGTAAAGTGGAATGAGAACAGTGCTTCATACACAGAGTTGTAGTGAGGACTGCACAACTTTGCAAATATAGGGAACATTTATGAGCTGTGCAATGTACAGGGGTGAATATAACAGGACGTAAATTATATCTCAGTAAACAAGGAAAAGGCTCAGAACAGTGCCTCCTCTGGTAAGTATTCCATCCACACAGACCAGTGGTGGTGAATCTATGGCACACAGAGCCCTCTCTGTTGACAGATGAGCCAAGTCACCCAGCAGCCAAGCACTGGATAGCAATTTTTTTTTCTAAGCTAAAACTTCAGTACTAAAGTTTAATTGCACTGTCGGCACTTGCAAAAGTAAGTTTTGAGTAGTGGTTTGGCCACTTGGTCTCTAAATGGTCTGCCATCACTATATAAGCTCTCAGTATCTTCTGCAGAAGGGGCCTTCAGGATTACCAATGACAGCAGCAGCAACACCCCTGCAGTTGCACGAGCCCTAACCATGACTGCCTCCTCCTCTTGAAGGTAGCACCCCAACTGATCTCTAAATGTCAGTGCATACAGGCTCTTTGGAGATCAAAGAACATTTCAAACAGGAAGGGATCTAACATAAGCATCTAGTTCCCTGCCCATTTTTTAAAATTATGTTTATTAGTACATTTGCTGTACATAATGATTACATTCATCATGAGTCATTACATGTATATAATACATCCTAAATTTTTTAATTCCTCTTGTGCCCCCCCATCACTAATTCCCCTTCTTATTTGCAAGGATTTATTTCCCTGTACCTATAATCTTTTATTTCACTCTTCATTTGATCTTAGCCAAAAGGCTGAGAAATGATATCTTTTATTTTACTCTTTAAATTATACAGTAACTCTCTCTAACTGCTGATCACAACTAGGACCCTCTTCAGGTGGAAGTAGCCAGAGCTGTCTTCACCCTTTGCCCCCTCACAGAAGTTAGGGGTAATTCTTCAGAGGGGGGAAATGTTGCAGATAGGTAAGTTAATTAGATATCTTGTAGGCAGTTAGACAGGGCCACCTTCAAGGAACCAACACAGCAAGGAGCCAACATGGAGGACAATCAAGACACATTCACTGAAGGCCAGAATTGTAAGAGCTGAGAAACTACTATACTTTTGTGCTTCCCTGGGGATAAATAGCAGTGATTGATATTCCAAATAGGTTTCATTCACTTGGGTGGGGGCCAAAGTCTTAACCCAGCCTTTCCAGGAAATAGCCCTGACTCCCATCCTTACTGAAAATCCTTCTATGCTTGCTATATGACTTGCTCTCCCATTTGATTCCCATTTAATCAATATTACCTGGGTGACTGTACTTGTAACCTTATTGGTTGGTCATGGTTTTACTCCACCTCATGCCCCCCTTGTAATTTTCCTTTGGGTCTTATAGTTTTGTCCCACTTTGTACCTGCCTTACCACATGACTTTGCTGTATAAAAATCTTTAAGAAGTGGGATGAGTGGGCAACCCACTTTCCAGTCCCCCTTCTCTCTTTGACAGAAGCTTTCTTTTGCTCAATAAATCTTTCCTACTCTTAAAAAAATAGAAGGATAAACTTGAGTCATTTGTAGGGAAATGGATATAAGTGCCAAATGCAATGCTGAGTGAAATAAATCAGACATGATTTATTGGTATTATTTCTCTCATTTGAATAAGGCAAAGTACAAATAAAGATCAGAATAAAAGACTGTTAAAGGAAACAGAGTTAGATCTTTTGCAAATGGGAAAGGAACCAAGAGACTCAGGGTAGGGGGAGGAGGGGATGAGAAGGGACCATAAAAAAGACTTAGGGTCCATCATGTACATGTACCAACTACCCACAATGAATGTAATTTTATATATTACAAACATGAACTAGATGATGATGATGATGATGATGATGATGATTGTGGTGGTGGTGGTGGTGATAGTGAAAAGGAATCTAGAAATAGAGAGGAATGTTGGTGGAGAGGAGAAAGAGAATCAAGATATGTTAAGTACATGTAGCTATACCCTAAGATGAATGTAAATATTATGTATTGCAAATATGCACTAGTAAAACAATTTTAACCCAAAGGCAAATTTAAAATCAATAAAGCCATAAAGGATCAGAAGAAGAAAAATATTCTAAATATGAAACACTTTCTAATAGAAAGAAATTTTAACTCACCTTAAAATTAAGATACCAAGAACTTCCAGAAAGATAGCAGAGCAGTAAGCAACAACAAATCAACCTCTCCAAGATTCAGAATCCAGACACTGGAAAATAACAACTTGGAGTAGAAAAGAAGGAAGGAGATAGATCCCTGGGATCCAGGAAGGATCCGAAGGAAAACTTGACCCCACAGGAAAAGTAAAGAGACAGACCTCAGTGTAGAAAAAGGAGAAGGCAATCTGCACTTTGTTCCCTACTCCCAGCTCTCTCATAAGAGAGGACTGAATCTATAGAGACACAGCAAGGGTGGGTGGCTCAGAGGCCTCCAGGGAGAAATGCACTTGTGGAACAGAGCAATGGATGCTGTGTGCTACAAAAGCTAGTGAATGACTTCAGTCCAAGTGACTGCTGTGTCCCCTGGAGAGAGTGCTTGGTTAGATGCCATTTTAAGGAGGCGCCAACTAAACCTAGGACTGAGAGCAGCCATGGGTTGGCTTCATTTCAGGCCCCCAGTGTAGAAGTCCCACAGTGACTGGGTGAGGGACGACTGCAGGAGATGCTTAGGGTCAAGGAGCCATGATTAGGCTGGCAAGAGACACAAAGTGTGGCAGGATGAACAACTCAGACCCAAACCCTACCATCAGAGACCAGGATCAGCTGGAACTTCTTTAGATTTGAAAGTACCAGAAATGGCACCCTGACCTAATTCTACTGTAGGCCAGATGGGATTATCCAGCTCTGATTATCTCCTTTATCTACCAGCAAGAGTAAAGTCATGCCCTGAATTGGAAACTATATATATGTATGAACCCTACCATCAGACCAGGATCAGCCTGAACTTCTTTAGATTTGAAAGTACCAGAAATGGCACTCTGACCTAATTCTACTGCAGGCCAGATGGGATTATCCAGCTCTGACTATCTCCTTTATCTACCAGCAAGAGTAAAGTGTTAGTTGTTGTTGTTGGTCTGTTCTTTCCTTCTTGTCTCCTTCACCAGTTTCCCAGAGCTTGGGTAATCTTTCTTTATCCTTCAGTCTTGCTTCTGCAAATGCTCCTGATGCCATGATGTTCTGCCTGGCCTCAGGCCCAAAGAGAAAA
>NW_022901026.1:58094-76147 GCF_012274545.1 Fukomys damarensis | reverse complement strand
ATACCAGAAGCAACTGTAGGGCCATTGATGTAAAAACTCACTCCAAAACCTATACTGTGCATTTGCTAGCAGTAAAACCAAATTGCGGAATATTATGTAAAATATAGTACCATTTATGTGGAAATATTCAGACCCAATGCAATATCTTTTCTATGGGTAACTTGCAAGTATACCTACATGTACTTTCAAGGGTCTAGAAGAACATGGACCAAATTGATGATTGTATTAACTCTGGGCATAGGGAAGTGGTCTGGTCTAGGTCATCCTCTGTACAATTCTGTTGTTGTTCCCATGGAGAATTCATTTAGGTGGGTTTCTTAAATTAGTTTAAATTAAAGTGCTTGGAAGCAACTCCAGAAATCCTCCCTTGAGTAATTAGTTCCATCTCCACTTTCAAATGGGGCATTTTGCTGCAGGCTTCTGTGAAAATGTGTGGGAAAAATTGGAACCTACATATAGCACGCAAAAGGGAATTAAGGCAAGCCTCAGCCCAGGTCTCCTAAGTGAGGCAGGTATGTACAGTGGCTAGAGATCCGAGTAGAGGCCAGGCCAAGGGGACAAATCCAAGTCTGCTGCATTCCAGTCTTGTGACCCTGTAAAAGTTACCCACTGTGACATAGCCTCCGTTTCTTCCTCTATAAAGAGGGGAGCAATAACAGACCCTAATATGTGAGAGGGATGTCAGAGGACTAACTGAGCTAACATAAGAAGTCCTTGGGACAATGACTAATTTTGGAGTAACTTAGCAACTGTTGTAGCATCCTTCCCAAAATAAACAAGGATGCTTTAACTGTCAGCCAAGCAAAGAAGGTCAGAGTAGGTTCTAAGCTCAATGTCTAACAGAAACTAATGACTACAGTTGAGTTCATGAATCACTATCCCCTTTTACATACTTCCTATGAACTAACTCATTTGATCCCGAGACAATGATACTATCAGATTTATTCCAGTGTCAGGAAAACTGGTCAAATCAACTAACATCACGGAACCAATACAATAGTGAAGAATAATAATAGTGTTAATGGTTACAAGAAATTCCTCATGCTCATACACATGTGAACTTATAGAAAGCTTCTCCTCCATGGCAGTGGTTAATTTAGTGTTTTATGGACACCTGTCCTGTCTGATTCAGGTAGTGGGTCTTTTGCAGGATAAAGTGGTGAGTCCGAACATAGTTTGTGTCTTTGAAGGGATCTCCTATTAGTAGTAGAGCCAGATTTGTGCAAAAAGAATGGTAAAAATTAGTGAGGAGAGGGGCAGTAGCGGGGTTTGTAGATACCACCGAGAAGGACAAGCGTCTGAGCTGGGCCTTGAAGAATGGAGAGGATTTTAAAAGGCCAAGGGTGGGGTGATGCGAGCAAAGTCACCAGGAGAGAGGTATGTGTGCTGTATTTGGGGACTGCAGGTCAGCCCACCCTGAATGGCAGGGCAGATGCCAACCCAGGACTAGAGGAGAAGATCTGGGAAGAGAGGAGGCTGGAAATGGGCCGATGACAGCCACAAAAGGGTTTGGTTTCAGGATGAGTGTACGCCCAAGTAATGCTATCTTTTCCAAAAAGTTAAACATCTGTTTCAATACAAAAGTAATCCATGTCCTTCAAAGCACTTGATGAGAAAAAGAAAAATAAGGCAACTGAAATAAAATATACAGAATTTCTAATAGCCCTCACAACAATGGGACCTAATTCAGAGTATCCCTTGCCAGCCTGTAGCAGTGTCTCTCTGTGGTAAGTTGAAAGAAAAGTAAGATCAAAGGCTGAAGAGTCAATAACAGCAATCCTTCAAGTATAAGTATTCTTCTTTTGCAATAAGAAAATTAAAACTCTGAGAGGGTTACCTACGATCTCTTTCCCCAGAAGAATTCCTTAAGCTCCAAGTCCTCCCCTTCCCTCACCACTAGCCCACTCAGAGGGTGCACTTGCCCATGTGCTTCTACTCAGGATTGCATCCTCAGTCCACAGCTGTCTCCCCAGGGCCCAGACTAGAATCTTGCCCCATAGGTGACCATTGCGTGAGGAGATGGCGCCTTTCCAAGGACTCTGAATGCAAGCGCAGCTCCTGCTGCACTTTCGACACCCACAGACAGTTATGGATGTTATCAATGCTAAGCCTAGGAATTATTTTCTCTCTTCTTCCTCTCCTAACTCCCCCTTTCCACCCCCACTCCTTTTTTCCCTTCCTTGTGGTGATGTCAGCAGGAGATAAGGAACTTGGGCCTGGGATATGCCACCCACATCACTCACCTCTCCAGAGGTGATGTGTGTCAGAGATTTAAACTGCAGGAGCTGCTCAAAGGCAAAAGAGGAAATGGCTGCATGAAACCTGATGGCTGTGCGCTGGTTGATGATCCAACAGGAGCACAAACTCAGAGACTTCAGACACTCAGTGAGGAAAAGGGCAAAGCAGAGGCCCGCACCATAGACGATATTCCCTGACTGGTCTTCGGAAAACTCTAGGATCTTTGGTATAACCAGCATCTACAAGAAACAGGAATGTGGACTGTCTGGATCCCCCCAGTTCTTCAGGCACATGTTTGATGTTTCTTGCCTCAAAGAAGGACTGGGAGGTCAAGGTTAATGTCAGGGATTTGGTGAGGATGAAAACAGACCGAAGCACAGTTCTGCCCACAAGAAGCCCAAAGACTTAGGAGTTCAGGGGACCCAGATCTGAATCCTAACCCTGCCACCAGTGGTCAAACTGAACCACATGACCAGGAGCCAGGGAACCCCATTAATGCGATCCTTACAGGTTCCACACTGAGCACAGGTAGGGTGGGAAATGCTGGAGAGTAGACTGAGAGGAGACGACTCAACACACTAACCACCCCACAAATCGGAGGTCCATGGAGTCATCAGTGCCTGTTCCTTTCTGATCTACATTCAGTCTCCCCTTAGGGGGTCACAATGCCCCTTTTTCTTCTGGGAACACTCTCACCTACCACTGTGCAGATTGGACTGGATTGTCCATCAAAGTGCCCACCATCCACTGGCCAGCTCATGAGGAAGTGACCCCAGCTGAACCAGGCAGACCCTTCCTTTGAAATCAGGAGCTGAGGGGACAGGTAATAGAGCCCATTGATCCCAACCATGATACACAAAGACCATGAGTTCCTGCTGCCTCCATTGCCAAGCTGCTGAGACATTTCTCAAAGCAGCAGACATGTATCCAGCTAGGCCGTGTTCTGTTAGAGACTCATTTAATGTCACCCTATGGGCAGTTTATACTGTGCTTTCAGAGGGTGCTATGGGGTTCAGAGAGGAAATCAAAACACAGAAAGAATAATTAAATCATCCAAAGTCACCTAGTAATTAAATAGCAGAACTAAAATTTGAACTGAACAGGTGGCGACAGTTTAAACTGCTATTACACTCTCCTCCCCCACAAAAGTCCTCATTTTCTGCACAGCAGCTGAGAGACATCATCCCCAACTCCAGGTGTAGATATGCCCCTTGTTCCACTTCTAGTCTCTAAAGCCCAGAGTCCCCAAACCTCATCACATCTGCACTTACTGGTCCTACTATACTCATAACACAGAAGCACCAGCTCATAAATACACTGAAAATCATCCTGGTCCTTTGGAATCGCAGCATCACTCGAAGCAAAGAAGCCTTTTCACACCCATGCCTTGAGACTTCTTCATCCCAAAGGCGGCGAAGCCTTGAAAAGAGGGAAAGTGAGCCAAGTGAGATCTCTGCACAGGTCACCAATGGCCCTAGGTCTCACTAACTGAGAGCTTCATTGCAGGAATTTCCAAATATAACAAAAGTATAGAACAATATAGGACTGTGGTTCCCAATTCTTGTCCTCCCTGATCAAGAATTGGCAACATTTTGCTGCACCCCTTTTTCATCTCTACTCCTCTCTGCCTTTTTTTTCTGGAATATTTAAAGCAAATCTCAAACCTATCACTCCATGTACAAATCCTTCAATATGCATCTCTTCCAGATAAGACTTTTAAAAATCTAACAAGCACAGCAACAATAATTCATTCCTTAATAGCATTGCATGCCCTGTCTATATTCAAAGTACTCTGATTATTTCAAAAATATTTTTTATAGTTAGTTTGTCTGAATCAAGGTCCAATAAGGTCCATGTCTTGCATTTAAAGGACAAATCTGACAGGCCTGGGGTGGGTTTTTTTTTACATTATTTCTTAGTTTTGTTAATAGATACATTAAAATTGTATACATATTTGAGGTACCATGAGATATTTCAATGTATATATACATATGTAATGTTCAGATCAAGGTACATACATCTATCTCCTCAAATATTTTTTATTTCTTTGTTATAAGAACATTCAAAGTCCTTCCTTTTTGCTTTTTGAGTTATGAAGTTGTAAGGAAAGTTAAAACTTTAAGTTGGAAAGGCTTGGGTTAAGGCTTTCGGCTCTCTAAGGCGCATAATCACTAGTTCACCTCTTCTTTCCCTGGATACCTGGCCAGTTCCTGGGAAAAAACAGGGAGGACTTTGTTAAAAAGACCAGATGTTCTTAACATCAAGATAAGGAATGTGATGCATTCCGCCCCTCCCGGACCCCTGGCCAGGGCCCGGTTGGGACGTGACTGCAAGCACATTCACCTTTTTCGAGCCAAAAGTACAGATAGATTTACTACCTTTGTCTAGAGAGCTATATAAACAGCCCACCTAGCCCAGGCTGCTGCCGCTGTCTTACGCCCGGGATTGAGACCTGTAGCCGAAGGGATTGCTGAAGAGACCCGTGCTGTGTTGCGAGTGATGAACCTAATTCCTCCAACATTCCGGTGTTGTTGCCAGAGAGCCTAAGGATAATTTCCCGGATAGAGTCCCTCTTGCTGTTGGAGGACTCTCCTCTTTCTTTGTCCTCTCCATTCTTACTTTTGTTTTCTGTATGCGCATATCCTTCAATAAACTTTCCCTTTTGTACTTATTTAAGGCTGGTGGACGTTCTTTTAGCGGATCGAGCCAAATTAATTAGGAGACCGTGCACGGCAAAGGGCAATAAATAAAATTTGTCCTTACAGAAGTACATTTTTTTATTGTTGTCTGCAGGCACCTTACTATGAAATAGCACACCATGATTCTTCCTCCATGACCTAACACCCATTGATCAGCCTCTCCTGTCCCTCTCTCCTCAGTCTCCTGGGGCCACTGTTCTCTCAACTTCCATGAGACCAACTATTTCAGGTTCCATACATGAGCAGGGTCAGGCAGTGCCTGTCTTTCTGTGCCTGGCAGAGTTCACATAATAGTGATCTTCAGCTCCATCTGTGTTGTTGCAAATGACAGCATTTCATCCTTTTTCTGTCTGAATCACATTCATTGTGCATGGGCTCCACGTTTTCTTTATCCATTCATCAGTGGCTGGACACAGAGGTTGCTTCCTGACAGGCTGCTGGAGTCTCATTTCAGTCTGCAACACCTTCACCTCCTCCCACTTCTATGCTATTCATTTGTTAAAGGAATTATTTATCCTGTAGAATCTCCCCCATTTGGAATGGAACTAATTGCATCTCTGTGATGCTGTCTAGCATAATCTTGCATCTCCTGTATTTTCTATTAAAGTGGTAGTCTGACCTAGAAGCTTACTGAAATTCAAAACTCAAGCCATTTGGCAAAAAGCACTTGGAAGGTGATGAAAATACCACTGCTGTCTCACATCAGAAGTCACTCGATGGAGGAGCTCCAGGGTAGTGCTAGGTTCAACTCTCTAAGACCACACAGTGCCTGGCATCCATTCTCACAATGCTGAGGCAGATCTGTGAGTGAGGATGTGTCTCCCTGGCTTGCTCATGTCAGATCCCCATCACTGATGACCACACCAGTACTGCTTTCACCTAGGACTGGCAAAAGGGTGCTTTGCCTATATGTGTTGTTCCTTCTGTATTAAGTATCTTGAACTTTCTTTTTCTTTTTTCTATTTTTGCTGTACTGAATATTTATAGCAGTATAAATCGTTATAGCTAAATCTTGAAAGCATCATGCATTCCTGAAAAACAAATGGATGGATAAATAAAATGAAAAACTAGAATGAAAAAGGTGGAATTGGTGAACTAGAAGTGAACAGCAGTGACTTACAATGGTTGGGAAAGAAGCAGACACTTTGCCACCTGCCTACAATACATTTTCCCAACACTTTAAACTGAGTTTACCACCTCTTTTGACTCTTAAGAGTCCTATGATGGCCTGTGAGAGAATTTTTTTATCTTTATTAAGTTTATTGGTACATTTTTAGGTATACAATACAGTTACATTCATCATTAGGATCTTGTACCTTTGCATGACTTATCTTGGTTCTTATTTTTTCTCCATTCCTCAGCCCTCCCTTCAGCCCCTCCACCCTTCCCAGTTTACAAAGACATTGTTTCCATGAGATTTTTGGGGGGAGGGTACTGGGGATCAAACTCAGGTCCTTGAGCTTGCAAGGCAGGCAGCGGAACCACTGAGCTAAATCCCCAGCTCCATGAGAAAATTTTTACAGCCCACTGTTTTATACCTAAAGACACAGGAGTCAGAAAGTGCTTTGTGCTTGACATCATGGTAAGAGATTCTGACCAGTTTCTGGTATTATTCCAAAATCATTTGCTTGGACCCTTTTTTTCTTTTTCTTTTTCTGAATAAGTCTGAAAAGCACAGGTCCAAATTTAACCTGTTTCTGTACAGTAGGTTTTCTCTTTTCCTCAAATACACAATTTACTTTGTTAATCCCTGAGACCTGACTATAATATAAAACATTTCACAAAGTCCCCTAACCATTAAGTAATCTTTCCAGGGAAGCTGGTCTGATTATAACTTCCTAGAACACAACTGGAAACTTCCATTTTCTTCTCATGGGGAAGCTACTTCATTTAAAAGAGTAAAGGACATTTAAAGTCAATTATTCCACCCCCAAAATTACCTTCCCATTACCTTGTAATGCAGGAAATGGAATCACGTGACTCATTCGTGGTGGCTTACCACTTACCCAAAATGTAATACCCAGTGGCACTGTGTGACACATGACCCAGAAGAAACCATCGGAAGGGACTGGCAGCAGCAATTTCTAACTTTCTTAGCTAGAAATTGAGCCCTTTGAAAAAAAATCTCATAAATTATGTGAATTTTTAGCCAGGTATGAAGATACCATAATCCCAGAACTCTGGAAAGGTGGAGCAGGAGGCTCAAGAATTTGAGCCTCGTCTATGCAATTCAGCAATACAATAAGACTCTCAATCAATCAAGCAAGCAAGCAGTCAATGCCTGGGGATGTAGCTCAGTGCAAAAGCCGTGGATTTAATCCTAATACTGAAAAACTAGATGTGAATTCTTGCTCCACAAAAAAGATCTCCTGCCATATATATTAAATCTACACACATTTCAGGAGATTCACAAACCCATCTTAGAATCCTTCATTTGGCATGAGACGAACGAAGAGCCAAGATGCCTGATCCTCTGTTTACCTGTCCCTGGTCACTGTCCCACCAAAAGATGAGCTTCAACCCACCTGGCAGCTGCCCAGTGTGACTTCACCTTTTGACATTTTTGGCTGCGGCATCATGGACTGACAGCAGAGGGATGCAGTTCTTTTCTAAGCGGTTTCGGAAACCCTGGATCATGAGTGGGGTGAGCCATGACAGTGTGAGGTAGGAGAAGAGGCCAGCATCGTCCAGAGGGTGAGGGGCTGGAGACCTAGCAGGGGGTCACAAAGAAGAAAGATTGGGAAAACACACACGTGATACCCATGTAAAAACCACAATTTGGTCATCCGGATGTATACAGAAGTATTTTTTCATGACTATTATTTCTAAGTAAAAAGTTAGGGGGGAAAATTAACCATTAACAGAGGAATTATTTAAGACAAAAGAAACTATGCTATGTGCATGCTATACAATCTAATGTACAAGTTGTTTTTTAAAAAATAGGGTTAATCTATATATAAGACGTAGAAAGAATTTCAGCTGTCTTAGGGAAGAAAAAAAAAGGCCATGAGCAGATTTTAAAGCTCACAGTTCTTTGTAGAGGACTGTACTATTGATTATGCCCAAAGCAGGCTGTAAAGAGTTAGCCCTGCAATTGGCTTGTTTATAGAAATGAGTCTGGCCAAAGTCTATGTGCCAAGGTCAGAGTAACTCGCACCCAAATTCCATTCCCACAACTAAAACATTCAGAGTGAAGGACAATGTTCTAATTACAATCATATATCCTGGGGTTTTTTTTGTTTTTTTTTTGTTTTGATATCAGTGCTCGAACTCGGGACCTTGCGCTTGCAAGGCAGGTGGCAGCACCACTGTGCTAAATTCCTGGCCCAACTTTCTTCCTAATTTGAGAATGCTTAGTCTTGACCTTTATGAGCCTTGTCTACATGAATTTCCGTAGAATGCACACGTTGCCTTTACTCCAACTGATTGCCAATAAAAGTCAGTGCCTGGGACTGGTCAGGGCCTTTGTCAGTTGCACCAGCATTGGCCATCCTGGCACCCGCTGTCCCTGTCTTAGTTCTGTCTCCTAGTGCATTCTTCTCAGGCCTGCGTGGACAGTGGGCAGGTGGGGACTGGAGCTGACTACAGGAGTCTCCAATAGTTTTTAATTACATAGAAAAGGAAAAAGAGGGAAAGCACACAGACCATTTACATTTACATCAAATTGTTAACAGTAGTTCCTTTGAAGAAGGGTTTGGAATTGGAAAAGAAAAAAGTGACCCTCATTCATTTAAATTTTCTATGTATCTTTTTTTTTAACAGGGCTCACTATGTAATTCAGGCTGGTTTTGAACTCATTACATAGCCCGGGCTGGACTCAAACTCAAGACAATCCTCCTGCCTCAGTTTCCCCAGTGCAAGGATTACAGGCATGCACCACCACACCTTGCTTTTTCTATGTATCTTTAACAAAAACACTAAAATGAAACGAGAAGTAACAAAAATGATAAAGTCACGTCTTTGAGAATAACTCAGAAATACAGGTGAAGATTATTGGATTAATGTGCTAGGACTGTGATTTTTCTTTTTATTTTCAAAATTGCTTTTAAGGTTATATGATTCAGTATGAACAAAATTATACTCAAAAGGATATTAGGGGAAACAAGAATGAAGATCTGTTTGTCCATGTACCTGCTTCCCACAGTGAATGCAATCATTATGTTTTGCAAACGTACTAATAAAAATAAATTTTGGAAAAAAAGATTTGGGCAGAACAATTGGGAGAGGAAAACAGCAAGTTGTGGATGGGTGGGTCAGGGCACTGTGGCCTCTTTTCCTTGCTCTGACCTCTCCTCTGTAGCTCAGCACCCACTAGGGCTTTGGCTTCCAGACAGACGTTTGAGAGAGCAAGAGGAAGGTAGTAAGGATCAGGTCTCAGGTGTGCCAGGATCACCAAGTATGCAGGGCCGCTTGACCCCCAGGTGGAGCAGGACTCTGAGCTAATCCCAAGTGCTAACTCTCAGGTGGAGAAATCCTTTAACTCTACCCTACGAAGAAGGGGAACCCCTAGGGTACTTTAGGATCTGACTTTACACTCTGGTTCTTTATTCCCATGGTCTGTGGCCCTATCCAAATCCTACCTACAGGAAGACTCAGAGACCAAGTTGGAGGAGGGGGGAAACTGAACTCCAAGACTGGCTCTTCCCCTCCCCCGGGAAGCAGGGGAGGGGAAAAGGGAGGAAAATGAGGGGAGAGCTCCCCTGAGACTCTGCTCAACCCCTCTACCTGGCGAAATTAAAAATAATTTTTAAAGGGCTGGGGATTTAGCTCAGTGGTGCCGTCGCCTGCCTCTCAAGCCCAAGGACCCAAGTTCAATCCCCGATACCCCCCAAAATTTTAAATAATTTTAAAAAAATGAAGATACAGCAAGAAATCTATGACCTGGTGCTATAGGGAAAGTTGTGTATGGGGTGGGGAGGACAGGCAGGGAAAGTTAAAGGGTCTCAATATGGTTTCTGGCAAATAAAATGTTAACCCCTGCTAGAGAGAAAGGCTAAGAAAAACAGAGAGCTAATAAAGCTGGCCTGGATATCAAGGTCTCCATTCCCTTCTCCCTCTACCTCCAATTAAACACACACACACACACACACACACACACACACACACACACACACACACACAAAAGTAGGGAGAGGGCTACATTATAAAAACTTACTTAGTGTATAAAATATGCACTAACAGACATGCTCACTTATATACAAATACATGTTTTATTGTTCTCTCGCCATATTAATACACTAAAAAACACATGTATCCTTTTTATTAACTCAGCCTTGAATGTAACTCTGCTGTGAATCTCACAAGACAAGCACCTGGACAACACAAAGGGACCGCAGAAGAGCTCATCCAAGAATGGACGTGTAGGCAACAGAAGGGGCAATGGCCAAATCGGGGGTCTCAGAGCGCAGAACAGCCAATCAAGTTATAACCTTCAAGGAAGAGAGTCCCTTTCTTGCCATGTTAAAACAAACACCCCCGTGTGCCAGCTCTGGGCTCCCTACATTACTCTGACAAGGTAGCTATCCACCTCCTTATTTTCTCTCCTTTTCCCAATAAAGTTACTTTGCTTCTCTGGTTTTCTTCCCTCTCCAATAAAATTATTTTGTTTCTCCTTCTGAACTTATATCTCTAATTCTTTTATTGATGTAGAGTGTTTGTTTGTTTTGTTTTGTTTTTTTTTTAGCAAACCCCAGATAAAAATCCACCCTAAGGAAGTATAACAGTGCCAATATTCCAAAGGCCCAACAGGAACAAAGAAAAAAGGTTGTCTAAGATGAGTTGGTCTGGGTGAAGTAAAGAACCTGCCTAAGAATGGACCACCTGAATTTAGAGCTCGATGGAGATCGGTCCATTGAGGTAATGGTGCAGCTGTATTGGTAGAAGCTTGGATTTCACAAATGGGGTAACAAGTGTAATTTGTTCAACTGTTGTTAGAAAATGTGTTGGAAGGAAGAGGGAATCAGAACTACAAAAAGGACACACTTGGTGATGCGGAATCAGACTAGAAGAGTGTTAAAGTCCTGCCAATCAATGGTGACATGCTTAGGGGTGGTGATTTTGCATAGGCCCTGAAAGCAAGGTTGTAGTAAGTTAGAAAGCAATTTGGGGAAGGTTACATTCACTTTATGGAGAAGGATGAATTGAAATTTTGTTTTTGTTTTTTTTTTGAGAGAGGGTCTTGCTATGTAGCCCAGGCTGGCCTTGAACTTGAAGCCATCTTCCTACCTCAGCCTCCTGAACGCTGGGATTACAGGTGTGCACCACCCTGCCCTGCTCTCAATTCTTATGTTAAGGTTCATATTACAGCAAACCCGGGGCTCCCCTTCATTCTCTAAATGAAGCCCATCCTAGAGAGGCCTGTGGAGACCTACACAAGCCTCTGACACCCGCCTGCCTCTGCAGCCTCAACTCATGTCACGGCCACCATCCCACACAACACTCACCACGCAGGCCTTGATTCCTAGACGTGTCACACTGTTTCTACCCCTCCGGGCAGGCCTTTGCATGGCTGCCCCAACTGCACACTTCCCTACTCCCACCTAGAAGGTGAGCATTCAGTCTCCAGTTCTCCGAGTCCTATCAAGCTGTCGCTGTTCTGTTTTCCCCCACACCCTCAAACTTCATAGCACCTTCCTCGTGCAGGTTGGAGGCGGTGTTTGTTGATGAGCTCACTTGCTTGTGATGCTGGAGACCATGTATGCCTCCCTCACTTCCCTGCTACTCCCCTGTGGGCTACTACAGCACCAGGCACAAATAATGGTGTTCAGTGACCCTTGTGGAATGAGTGAATGGATGAATGAACGTGGCCAAACCTCCCTGGTGCACCTCAGGCCACTCTGGTTCTTAGGGTTAAGGCTCATTGCCCTGGTGGGGGCTGCCCTTTCCCCCTTGGGACTCACCGTGGTTTGGGATGGAAGGGAATCATGGTTCTCCAGGCAGCTTCGTACTTCCCCCCAGGGTGGCTCTCTACCCTCCCTGGAGCCTGAAGCCTCCTCTCCTGAAGGCGGAGAGCGCAAGTGTTCTTGGCAAAGAAAAAACAAAAGGATATCAGTGTCAGGTCCTCCAACCACTGCGCTGAGGGAATGTTGAGTGGCTGCCCAAGAATTGATAGCTGTTTCACATCTAGCTTTCTAAATAAAGGCTTCCAGGCTCTGCTTGGGGGTGTACTCCTGTAACCCTAGCACCTAGAAGGCTAAGGCAGGATGGAAAGTTCAAGCCCAGCCTGGGCAACTTAGCAACTTAGCAAGAACCTGATTCAAAATAAAAATAAACTAACAAATAAATAGGGCTGGGATGCAGCTTAGTGTGAGGGCTCTGGATTCAATCCCCAGTCCTGAAGAAAGAAAGTATATGAAGGGATTTAGGTGAAGCCTCTCAGGATAGTGGTTATATCTATCAGACAGGGAGATCCAGAAAATGAGATACAGAGAAGATGGATATAATTATCAAGGTCCAAGGTGGTGTGTTGGTGGTAGGCTTACAAATGCTTACCAAATTGTTGTAAGTAAATATATAGATAAGTATGCAATATATGATTATTAGATACAGAGATTATATAGATTGGTAGATAGACAGGGGTATGCATAAACCATGAAGGTGTCATGACCAAGGATTATCATTCATCTAGTTATGGAAACCTGAAGTCCCTCTGCAAAAAGCAAGCATCAATCAATATAAGACAAAATTCCTTGACCTATTTATGATCATTGGGAATATCCTGTTGATTCAGTTTCCCGGTGTTTAATGTCCCAGAAATCTACTTACATAGCTAAGTCCTGAAACCATGTCAGCACTGAGATTCTCAAGACCAGAAGAGCTGGAAACCCAGAATGTCCTTTGCCTGGTCATTTCCAGCTGTTCCGCCAGTTCTTTGTGTCCCAGAACCAGAGAATTTGAAAAGGCAGTGGGCAGTAGTGGCTGAGAGCCCCGCTTGAGCATGAATCTTGAGAGGGAGCCTGATCCTTAGGGAAGGTTTCAAGACCATGTGTGCCCATCCCTCTGCTGGGAATTTGGTCTCTTTTTTGCCATCCCTTCAGGCTCAGCCACAGATTGTGTAAAGAAACTTTCTCTCCCCACTCTCCCCACCTGGCTCCCAATCCTTGGGCCAGATAGGTCTCGTTTGATCCATCAAAAGTCTGCTCATAAATCCATGCTTCTTGCCTTATCTTAGTCTGTAATTGTACATTTGTTTGACTCTTTATTTGCTCAGATATAATTGCCTACACCAAACCGGGAGTCTCACCAAGGCAGGGATGGATCTGCTTGGCTCACAATTGAATCTCTGGGACTTAAGTCATCCTGGGAGGATAGGAAGCACCCAGTAAATAAATAATGAGCTGGAGGTGGTGGTGCAGACCTGTGATCATCCCAGGTGAGGCAGGAGGATTGCCATGAGTTCGAGGCCAGCCTAAACTACATAATGAGGACCCTGTCTTAAAAAGAAACAAGCAAAAATGAGTGGATAGAGAAATAAATGAAAGGAGATCATTTTGTTGTCTGATTCTTGGTTTTCAGAGACTCCAGGAGAAATCTGTGTATAATTTTCATTTTCATTTTGGCCCTTCTGAGTTTTGGCTCCCTCCCCAACTGATCTAGAAATATCCATGTACTTGGGTCAGGAGAGGGGGCAATGACTAAGAATATTTCTCAAGAAACAGAAGTATGAGGAACATGTGTAGCAGGATCACTGTCATCAGGGCATAACCTGTGCTGCAAAAGGCCCTATACACAGATGGCCCGAAAGGTTGACTTAATGTTGTGCCATTGCCATCCTGAAACCCTTAATAAATTTGAACATGGAGCCTCATATTTTCACTCTGCATCAGGCCTCACAAATTATGTGGCTTGTCGTGGTGTTTAGATTCAGCTTCTGACATTCATACATTGGATTGTGCTTCAAGTGAATAGACTGCACTTACCCACTGTTTTGGGAGAAGGTTCTCTGAATTCTTTTACCCTATCCCTTCCTATTCTCCTTCCTTTTACAAATCCCAATCAAATCTAGTAGTGTTCATTTCTGGATTTCTCCTATAGACCATACTAGATAGACTTGTAGCTAGGCACTAATGAGGCCATGAGGTTTCCTTGCTAGATTACACAGAATGTGGGCCCTTCCAGGATGATGGAAGAAAGAAGGAGGTGTTTTAGGTAAGAGAGGTGCCGTACACTGTTTGTTGAAGATTTCAGTTTTCTGGCTGCAATGAGCAACCTCGTATACAGACACACAAAAGTAAAACTGGCATGATTCAACAGAATGAGGACCTGGGGTAGGGTCGTGACACACTGCTGGATAGTTTAGTCCCACCTACAGCTTCCCAGTGTGAAAGAGCTGAAGGGGTGGAATCACTGTAAGTCAAACTGCAAGTCATGCACCTTGGCATCGTGCTGCATCTGTAGTGGCCAATAAATGTTTGTACCTGACCTGTGTTGCAACTGGCAAATGACTGTAGCTCCTGCTTGAGCACTGCTTGACTTTTGCTTCATGTTAATAACTAAGAGGAAAGTAAAATACCAAAGTTAACACAGAGATTGGATTTTCGCTCATGTGTCAATGACCCGAGTAACTTTGCTTAATAGTTTTCAAATACTGAAAAAAATATCCCTTTTCCTTCCCCACTAGTCAAAATGTAATGGACAATACACTCTTGTAAATTTAATCTGCACTTTTAACATTGCCCACATTTCTTTCCTAAACCTACCCCATCAACAAAAAAATAAATCAAGCCCTGATCTGGAGCTCTGCCAATGACTGTGGTGCAAAGACTCTGCTATGGATGATTTTAGGATTCTTACCAAACTCCTCCACGTGTGGAGTCTGGAAGAGAAGCACTTATGTCATTGATCAGCATCAACACCGCACACATATAGAGGGCTATGGAGCCTCAATAGTACAAATCAAAGTTAGTACAATAAAATTGCCTTGTTTCTGAAATAATTTAACTCTTAAGCTCACATAGCTAAAACTTCAGTAATGTTCATGTTTAAAAGGCTCTCAAAAATTCCTCAAATGTTGTCAGTTGTGTCCCATGAGCCAGTGTGAAGAGGTTCTGCTAATCCCCCCACTATACCCATTTCAAGAGAACTACTTTTTTGTTTTGTTTTGGGGTCTCACTATGTACTTCAGACTGGCCTTGAACTCACTATGGAGCCCAGGCTGACCTCAAACTCACAGCAATCCTCCTGCTTCAGCCTCCCAAGTGCTGGGATTATAGGCACGTGCTACCATACCCAGTAGGACTGACTTTTTAAAAATTCCCATTAGGATATCTTCTTTCCAATTTACTCATAAATGTTCTCTGTGCTTGTGGTTACCAAGACTGACAATTGCAACTTTCTGAGGTTCCTATAGTATAGATGGGAATAAGAAGTAGCTGAAAGTGTGGGTGACCCTAGGAGATCAACTAGGCTGCAAACAACTGGGAATTGTGCAATGATTTGGGAAGGAATGCAGTGGCTACAGAGATAGGATAAGTAAGGCCCAGTAACATAGAGAACACGAGCAGTGAGGGAGCTGAAAAGCATCACTTAGGGACTGGGCCCGGTCATCCTCAATGACAGCAGGACAGTTAGCCACCAGTGGGGTAAATTATCTGCAGGAAAAGCCTAGGAGCAGAAGATTCTGTGCCCAGGACCCAGACTCTTCCTCCACAAGTGATAGCACTGAGACCAAGGCTTTACCAAGCATTACTTAATGGAACTATTTAAATTATTGGATCAAGGGAGAATTTAAAATGGTAAGCTTAAACAAATTATTTTCCCCTGTTAACTGACAAATGGGGTCACGGGGAAGACCGGTTCTTAGAGACCAAGTAGTTAGCTTTTCTCACTTTCTAGTATAAAAATATGATTTTCCAACCTGGTTTATTCATATATCCCTGCAAAGAGATGCAACAAGTTTCACAGGTCTCTTTCCTATGTGGATTTGGCTAGGAAACTAACAGGGAAAACTAAACCAAACAGAAATAAGAATGTAAACATGTGTAATGCACAAGTTTCCTTGCTCAGCCCAGTGTTGCAGGGGCCTGGCTCAACATGATCCACTTCAACTTCCTGGACTGGCCAGGAGAAATCCCCACAAAGCTTCCACAGGCAGTGTCCAGCAAGTTCCCTGGCTTCCCAGCCTGCCTCTCAGGGAAGAAGCTGGAGCTGAATTTTCCTCACTCTAATTCGTGGTAAGACCGAGACTGAGGTCAGAATGGTGACTGGAACATGAGTAGGAGTGAAACAGAGGAAATAGATGCTTCCAGCCCTGTGTTTTCTTCATCCCTGTGGGCAATGGTCGTGAGTACAGACTTGGTACAGAAAGGGCTATTTGCATAGTGTGAAACAGCCTATGAACAGGAGGGAAGCAAGGTAACCCAAGGTAAGAGCTTTCTGGGAACACCAACTGCCTCCCTCACTGTTCTTCTCCTTAGGAAGCAGGGTCTGTAGCAGGCCAAAAAGTGTATCATACCATTAGAAAGTGGGAAAGAACTCGTGTCAAGGAGGTTGAAGGACCTGCAAGTCAGGCCTTATAGAAATTACAAGTGATTAGACCTTGCGTCTCTTGGACCTCTAGTGCTGTTTAACTTCCTCTGCTTTAGATTCATTTCCTCCTATAATTTCTAATAGCTATTGGAAACCAGTGGCTGCCCATCCTATTCATGACTATTATGGCTTATATCTACATGTCCCCTCCAACCTCATGTGCTCACAGGTGGAGCTTTTAGGAGGTGACTGGATCATGAGTATGGGATAGCTAAAGGTGATGTTGGGACATGAAGGCTGGCTGGAAGAGGTGGTGGCTGGGGGTGTGGCCTGGAAAGGTCTGTTTTCTTCCCCCCTCCCTGATTTCTCTCTTCTCCTCACTGCCTTGTCATGAGCAGTTCTCTTCTGCTATGCCGCTACGGATGGTGAACCAAAATAAACCTTTCCTCCTTTAAGTTGTGTGTGTCAGGTACTGCATCTCTGCAATGAGAAAGAAACTACCTCAATGCCAAATCCCTGCAGCCCAGTCCCTGGCCTTCTCCTATTTTAGAAACTGGGAATCTCCTTCGCACCATGACCTTCACCTAATCTCTTCTTAGAACATTCCCACTCCCCCACTTCCACACAGCACCTTGCAGAGCTGGTCCTTTCTTGTTATTCAGGTCTTCACTCAAAT
This sequence comes from Fukomys damarensis, assembly GCF_012274545.1. Taxonomy (NCBI): domain Eukaryota; kingdom Metazoa; phylum Chordata; class Mammalia; order Rodentia; family Bathyergidae; genus Fukomys; species Fukomys damarensis. The sequence goes on along the minus strand of NW_022901026.1, from coordinate 59,068 downwards.
ACCATGTCCTCAAAATAACCTTCCTAGTCTAGTGCTTCTCCATCTAGCACTTCAGCAGGAGATTAGAATGTGGCAGATGAGAAAGTGGGAATGACCTATCAATCATGGAGATCCTGGACTCCTGTCAGGAAGCAGCTCCTGAGCCCTGCCCCTGAGACCAGACAGTGCTCCCATAGTGTCAGTCCTCCTGGCACTACATTGATCAGGTTTTTTATAGGACTATCTAGATGTGATGTCAGCCTAAAGAATGAGGGCTACAAAAGGCCTCTACAGAGCCCCAGAACCTGGCAACAATGCCTCTCCCTAACCCCTTGTGTTAGCCAACCTGACTCCATTTGTGTAAAGTTGAATAATTCGGGGTGGTCACCTTCACCTTCCTCCTTGCAAGTCCCCTCATATAGCAGACTGTCACATCTCACATGAGTTTGCACCTGTGTCATCCTTACTGCCTTGCAAACAGGATGCTCCACACCTGACCCCTAAGTTAGCAACATTCTGCTCCCCTGACATTCCGCTTGTGCTCCCCCTCTCCCTGAGCCCTCCCCAAATAAAAGAGCCCTTAAAAGGACCCTGCAAACTGCCTTTCCTTTGTCCAGTTTTTCTGCCAAGAGGCACTCTAGAGCACTGGCTATGGTAATAAAGGGCACTATTCAATTCAGAGTGTGGCAAATCTCTGTAGCTCCAACTCGCCTGGCCCTATAACATTGGAGGTCCCAGCGAGATGGCCACAATAGGTGAACCAGCCTCACTGCGGCCCCATCCATCTGCAGCAGCAAACTACAGGGGAGGACCCCCCTCAGGTTTTCCAGGGTCTCGTGGTCTCACTGCTGACCCTGAAGGGACTGCAGAGATGCTGGAGACACCCTCCAAATTTTCCAGCGTCCATCTGGTCTGGTCTTGAGGGAACCAAGTTTTCTGATCAAGGTGGGTTCCCTCTTTGCCCTTTGCCCATCTCTATATTCTGGGCAGAAAAT
>NW_022901026.1:39134-57594 GCF_012274545.1 Fukomys damarensis | reverse complement strand
CAAACCAATCAGGTTTGTACAATCAAGCTTAACCACCATATTCTAGCTGGAAGAGAGGTTAGGGAGAACTCTTGAAGACACTGGCACAGGAAAAGATATCATGAACAAAACCTCAGGTGCACGTGAACTAGCACAGTCAACAAGTGGGATCTCTTCTCATTAAAAAGCTTTTGCACAGCAAGAGAAACTGCTAACAGTGTTCCTCAGACAAAGGCATATTTAGAATATATAAAGAACTAAAAAAAAAAAAATCAGACCTCCTAAATTTAAAGACCAGTCCAAAAATGGGCATCTGAAATGAACAGGTATTTCTAAAAGAAGCAGAAATAGCAAATAAACCTAAGAAAAAATGTTCAGTATCACTGGTCATTTGAGAGATGCAAATGAAAACAACACTGAGATTCCACCTTGCTCCAAAAAGAATACCTGCTATCATGAAATCAACCAGTAACAAATGCTGGTGGGGCTGTGTGTGGGGGGGGGAAGAAACCCTTCTCAACTGCTGGTGGCAGTGTAGACTGGTGCAATCACTGTGGAAATCAGTGTGGAGAGACCTCAAAGAACTAGGCCTGGAGGTCCAATTTGACCCAGCTTTTACCCTGCTGGGTATCTTCCCTAAAGAATTAAAAGAATCATACCGTAGTAATATATGTGCACCCATGTTTATAGCAGCATAGTTTGTAATAGCTAAAACTTGGAAACAGCTCAAATGTCCATCAACTGGAGACTGGATAAAGAAAATGTGGTTTCTTAATAAAATGGAGTATTATTCAGTCATAAAGAATGCGAAATTAGACATTTATAGCTAAATTGATGCATACTCTTAGGTGAAATAAATAGATACATGTGTAAATACCAAATAGTTTGTCTGGTGTGAGAAACCGAAATAAGGATCAAAAGGTTTAATAGATTATGTGAAACAGGAAGAAAAGGGCAAAGGGGAAAGGGAAGTAGTAGGGATATGGAAGCAAAGTCTTTGTAAATAGGGAGGGGTGGAGGAGTTGAAGGGAGGCCAGGGGAATGGGAAAAAAAAAGAATCAAATATATTATGTAAAGGTACAAACTTCCAGCGATGAATGTCATTATACTGCGTACCTAAAATGTATCGATAAATTTTTTTTTCCCCCTGATCTTCTCTTTGCCCCTTATTCTCACTGTAAAACTTGCAAAAGCAGCCAGCAATACCCATGCCAAAGCCTGAATGGGCTGCACTGAAATTTCCTCTGCCAGATCAATCAGTCCACTGCTCCTAATTGGCAAACTGTAGGCAATATTTCTGTCATAGTGTAACACACATGGCCTCTAGTCAAACTGCCAATGGAATCTATGTTCCCAACCGAAACTTCCTAAGCCTGGCCTTGACTGTCTATATTCCTACCTGCATTTTGGTCTTCTGAGCTCTGACCAGAATCATCCATCAGGCTCTTAGTGTTCTAAGGCATATAGCCCATATCTCCAAACCTTTCCAAACTCTTTCTACAAATCACTTCCACCCAAAGGCTTCAAATTCACATGGTCAGGGATAGTCATAGCAATGACCTCACTTTCTTACGTAAGGAATACAATCCTCAACATTCACAATGTTAAGAAGATTAATTTGGTGCAAGGTTATAGGGAATTTAGTTCATGTTTGGCTAGCTCCAAGGCAGATGCATCATGGCAAAAGGGTGTGGTAGGAGAAAGATGCTTAGTTCACAGTAGTTAGAAAGCAGAGCTAAACAGTGCCAGAGAGCAAATGCAAAGGGATTAGATATAGTATTCGAGGTCATACCTTGTGACCCATCCAGAAGTGTGCTTTACTAATTCCCTCAGTGGCTCCCAAGTTTCACTGAAGCTTAACAACCACAAATATAAAAGCAAGTTCTTTATAATTGTGTAAGTACTGTCTACATGCAAAAACTAGAGATATATAGTCTGACAAGTAGCAATTTTCCCTAAATGGACAGGAAATATCAAAAAGAATGCTCTTAAAAATGTGAAATACATAGTTTAAACCCAATTTGTAAGTTTCTCAATTTATTATTCAAATTGTTATTTCTCAATTTATTTCATAATTTACTATCTATACTTTTCTCAATTTCTTTTTTTCCTTGCCTTTTTATTTTTTACTACTGAGTACAATGGTACGTGCTTACAGAGATAGAAAGATGCCAAGTTCTAGGCTCTGGGATATGTGTTTGCCCAATGATTTCCGGATACAGTATCCTTGAGGACTGCAGGAGAGGGACAAGAGAGCTTTGCAGAGTAGCTAGTCACAGATTCACAACAATAATCTCCCCACCTGACTCCAAGATTAAATTTCAGTCTAAATATCATTAAATTCTAGTGATAAGAGTGTTAAATAACACAGAGATGAGAAACAGTAATTTTGACAGGGAATACAGTTAAAGGCTAAATGGCTATACATAGTCAGGTCGCAACTTGTATACATTAAAAATCTTAAGTCAAATAACCATGATTTGAAAACCTTCTATACAGCACATGAGAAGAGGGTAAGTAGGTACTAAAAGAAGACAAAAAATGGGGGAGCACTGCTAAGAAGAAAAACAAAAGCTAACAAAAATATTAACAAATTTTTGTCTGATCTGTGATGGATTGCCAGCCTTAGCATGGCCCAATTTTTCTAGTTTAATTTACTTTGATCATCCGAACATTTATCTTCCCCCTAACTGGAAACAGTGGGGAGGAAAAGAGAAAATGAAGTATGGATCTTTATCTACACTTCTCTTATAATGTCATCATTTAAGGCATTTTTATTCCAATCAATTTTTAGAACTCACATTGTAACAGGGATCAAACTCAGGACCTCAAGCTTGACAGGCAGGCACACTGCTGAGGAACTTGTAAATATAGATGGCTTCTGACTTACAGTGGGATTATATCCTGATAAGCCCAACAGAGGTTAAAAATACTATTAGTGGGTTGGAATTTAGCTCAGTGGTACTGCTGCCTGCCTCACAAGCGCATGGTCGCAAGTTTGATCCTGGGGCCAAAAACAAAAAAGACCAACCAACCAACCAACCAACCAACCAAAAAAAAAAAAAAAAAAAAAAAAAAAAACTATTAGCATAAAACGCCCAATCTAGCAAACATGAGAGTTTAGTGCAGTGATGGCAAAATTTTTAGAGTTTTCAATGATAAAAAAAACAGCCAGCTGTCGCATACATGCCATAAGTTCACCACCACTGGTTTAGCAACATCATACACTCCAGTATCGGATGTTTACCTCTGCAAACAGGTGCCTTTACTGGGAGGTACGGCTGTTGCCAATGCTCAACATCTCAAGAAAATACCAGGCTGGATATCAATAGCCTGAACAAAGATCGAAATTTAAAGTACGTTTTCTACTGAACGCATATCACTTCCACAACATCATAAAGTCAAAAGTCATAAATTGAAGACTGCATAGCATGTTGTGAAATAAAAAATTAAGATAATACGCTGGGATTCAAGGTTTTCATCAATATAAGGGTAGAGGACAAAATGATTTCTTGGCATTTTTTGACAAGAGCTTACATTAGAAGACCATATATGAGTTACATCTAAGTAGTAAATATACTATATGATCCAGTTTCTTTTTTTTTTTTCCTTTTTACTGAGTTTATTGGTACAATTTAGGTCTACAATACAGTTACATTCATTACTGGGATCCTGTACCTTCACATGATTTTTTTTTTTTTTTTAGGCAGGGTTTTTCTCACTATGTAGTTGAGACTGACCTGGAACTCACTATGTAGCCCAGGCTGGTCTCGAAGTCACAGCAGTCCTCCTGCCTCAACCTCCTGATTGCTGGAGTACAGGCGTGCGCCACCACACCCAGCTTATATGATCCAATTTCTTTCTTTCTTTTTTTTTGCTCAAGGAAATGACTTACTATTAAAGCACAGTGGGACCAGGAGGGTCTCAGTAAGGGGGCCCAGAGTGCCGAGTTGGAGTCTTCATCCTCAATCCCGGTGGTGCTGAGAAGAAGAGCTTCACATCATCAGCAGGGTCCCCAAGTCAACTGGCACTGGGGAAGGGGCAGGATGCACATTCCAGGGATCTTTCTAGAACAGCAGGCCTTGACTCACATTGCTTCATTTTTGTTTCTATTTCAAACTGCAGGTTGGAAGTTCTGGGCTCCGCCTAGGGCACTGACTGGAGGTTGAGGGGGTCGTAGGCCAATGCCCACAGGTCCTTCAGCAGGGCTTCCAGATGGTTCCTCAGCATGGCATAGGGCGGTTTCTCCTTATACTTCAGGGCCATCAGAGCCTTCAGGTACAGCTGCAGGGCCTCTGAGGATCTGCTGCGGTGACTGCACACTCCTATGAGCGGCTCTGGCTTGTCAACATACTTCTGCTTCACGATCCCCTCAGTGTTGGGCAGGCAGTTTGTCCACGGCAGGGACCCATAAAGCCACTTCAGCATAAAGTAGCTCAGGGTCTGGAGGTCACTGTGGCGAGAAGGCCCACATCCTTTATGTAGGTCCATGCTAATGAACTCAAGGTTCCCCTCGTGTGGTCTCTTGCTGCCTTCTGTGTAGGTCACGTATCTGCCATTTGGGCAATAGCTGAAGAAGCCACAGCCTCCAGGGTCACTTGGCTCGGATTCTCTGGATTTAGGAAGATATTCTCCGCTGTCAGGTTTCCATGAATGTACTCATTTTCATGGAGGAATTAAAGGGCATCCAGTAGCTTGCAGGCCACCTGGAACACACACTTCTCCAGCATCAGATGCTTTGGGCTCTTATCCAGGGCTGACTGCAGGCTCCGCCCCAGGCTGGAGAACACCAGAACCTGTACTTGTCCTGGTAAACACCAAAACCAACACAGGTGGGGAAGGCCAGGAGCAGGATCGAGTACAGCTTCTTACAGTTGTTCATTTGCAGAAGCTTGGCAGCCTGCTGGAAGAAGTTCTGCTCATTGAACAGGCACCAGTCTTTGGCACCCAGTTTGATGGAGAACTGCTGTTTCTGAGACCCTGACTCACAGGGGAGGACAGAGGTGGGCTCGGATGCATAGAGAATGCCCTGGCTGTCTCTGGTCTGCAGTGCTCCCAGCCTCCAGTGCTGCCCATTCTTGTCCGTTAGCTCCAACCCCAACAGCAAAGCTTCAAGCAAGATGGCTGCCAAGTTTTGCCTCAGCACCTGTGGACTGTGCTTGGTGGACTGAGAGCTGCTTTGGGGGCTGGGGTTCTGTTCCTGGCCCCTTTGGGTCTCTGAGAAGAACTCACAGCATCTTCAGGCTCAGGACTGCCACTGTCAGAGAGGAAGGATGACTGGGATGATATGACAATGTTTGACCATTTCATTTTCTTGGGAAAGGCTCTCTCTGAGCCTCACAAGGATGACTCCCACCACCTGACACAGGTTGGGGACTTTGTGTGCTCCTCTGTAGGCAAAGGTTTTCCACAAGTAGGGGCAGAATTTGAATGCTGCTTCAATACTTTTGCCACAGTCTGGACAGAAGGAAATCATACTGTATGGGATCACAGTCTGGTCTTTGGATTCACTGGGCTAGAAACTCCATCTCGACAGTGGCCTTCTTAGTCATCCAGCGGAAACTTCCCTATGATCCAATTTCTAACTGGATCTAAGAATTTCAGTTTTAAAGAAAAATATTTACTCTCTCTAGAATACTGACTTCTCCTTTTGGAGGGAATATATAACTACAGGTACCACTGCCCATACAGAAAACTGGTGAAGTACCTACACATTGTATTTGTCCATTGATGCAAACATTTCAGAAATGCACTTATATTTAGTAACATCTGAATATGCATCATAGAATTTATTGATAAATTCTAATTGATAATAATTCTGTAACTTTGAGCCTATTAATTACTTAACACTAATTTCCTTATTTCTAATATTTTAATGCTATTCAATAACAAATGACTAAATTCTACTGTATGTTACCATTTGTTTTATCAAGTAGTTGGACCTGTTTGTATGATTGTCCAATAAATTTACCTATAATGCTACCTAAATTTTGAATATTCCTTCTTTAGAAATACATTCTATTTTATATAAACAATAATTCCACGGAAGCACAAGAGAATAACCTATCCTCTAATAATAAGCATGAAGGAAAGAAGAATCTACAAACAGAACAAATTTATTCTTTAATTTATTCAAAGTAGCTTTTTTCTTTTTTTTTTTTTGTACCGGGGACTGAACTTGGGTCCTTGCACTTGCAAGGCAGGCCACCGAACCACTGAGCTAAATCCCCGGCCCACAGTAGCTTTTCTGGTTTATACCTATTATGTTCTTCATATCTAGTGTTTAGGCCCTTAACAGTGACAATCATCTATAAAATAATCTATACATTTTTTAGAAGTGATATCTAGATGTCATTTTTTTAAAAGAAGATGTTTAATGTGTAAAGATAAAAGCCGTAACTTGGAACTTCCAAACTCTGAATAATATTCTACTTTACATTAATTGCCAGAAGAGTGAATACCAAGATCCATATCAGACAAGACAATATCACCATGCTGTTTTCTTACCAAAGATCAATTTTAAAAATATCATCCAATGTGGCGGTCCAGCTGTCACAACTCGAACATGCCTGAATCGGGGAGTGAGGATTGAGAAAGGAAAGAACACTCAAGCCTGAGCGGAGACGAAGAGAAGTCTGATTTATTTCACAGAAACAGCTCCTTTTATAGGTTCACAGCAACAGGAAGCTTTTAAGGGCACACAACACCAAATCATTGTTTTTCAAAGACCAAATTTCCTGACTCTTACTGATAACATCAGATCTATGGCTGTCTCTTTGAGTTTCTTCCGTTGCAGCAACAAGTTTAACAAGCAGAGTCCTAGAATGTTACAGATTGTATCAATGCCTTGAGTGTAGAGGTGAAGAAGTTTCCTTTTAAATGTCAAACTCCTAGAGGGCCACGGCCGGGCTCCCACAATCCAATCACTACAAAGCATTAGGTTAAGACCTAAACATAATTTGTAATAATATGTACTTAATCAGCCTCCACTACTTCTACAGCAAGAAATAAACAAGGAAAAATCCAAAAACTCATAAAGTAAAATTTCCCTCGATTTTAAAAATCAATTTGAATTAGTAACATGTACTGAACAAGTTTAAAAGGGATGGGGCAAAGGTGCTTAAAAAAAGGACTGGTTGAAATGAATTTATAAAGCAAGTATGTCCTACATTCCTTCACTACTCAAGTAAAACACTGAAGGTTCACTTTCACTGTGTTTTGTTTGAATTTTGTTCTTGTTTTGTTTTTCCGAGACAAGGTCTGTTTATGTAGCCCAGGATGATTTTAGCCTAAGTTGCCCAGGCTGGTCTCAAATTCATGATCCTTCTGCCTTGGCCTTCCAAGTGCTGTGATTACAAGTAGGCACTACCCTACCATGCCTGGCTTGGAGTTTACTCTATGGAGAACATAAAGTGGTGTTCTCTACATAGCACATGCCAGGCATGGTCGGGAAGAGCATGTATTGTACTGAAACAAAGTGGAGGCCAATGTGCCACAAGTGGAGGCTGAACACACAGGGACACTTCTACCCCACCCCACCTTGATCTCCTACTTGGTCCCCAAACAGAGGTTTGGCAGGCCTGCACTCTCAAGAAACACTGAAGAGTCTTCTCAGGAATTTGAGCAGCCTGAGAACAAAAACCTGAAGTTATCAACACAGGAAGTTCCTATTTGGCTGTGAAATTCAACCAGTAAGTACAACTCCTGTGCTCACAGCTTCAACTCAGCTTTTCTGTTCCTAGTAAACAGGAATATATAAAAGCTTCAAGAAATCTAGTGGAAGATTAACATAAAAGACCCGGATCAAAAGAAATATACAACAAACAGATAAAAATAGCTTATAGTGAGAGAAGCAAAATTTTAAAAAAACACACAAAAACGACAAAAATACATCAGTATCTTTCAGAGATAAGGGGGCATATTGCAACTATGAAGGAAGAACCTAGGAAGAGCTATGTATCAAATGAAAGAAACAAACAGTAGAGACTGGAAGCTTAAAGATAAAACCCAACAGGACACATAAAACAGCCGTAGTTCTGAAAAGAATGTGACAGTTGGTGAAAGTAAACAGAAGAAAGGGAACAATTAAACTTTCAAAATCATGTGTAGAAAAACCAAAAGAGCAAATGGAAAGGAAAAATGATCACAGTGTGTCACATGGCTCAGCTGTGAAAAGCACTTACAAGATCATGTAAAGACTCAAAGGTGACTTAAAATTTATAATGGATGATTTGGGGTTTAAAAAGATGTAAGGGGGACAAAGAGAAGAAAAGGCAAAGCCCACAACTTCCACAGAGGACGGTCTATAAATAATGCCAAAAATTAAAAAAATCAAAAGCAGCAAAGCAGACAAGCTATTCAGAAAATGGAACTAATCAATGAAGAGTTTAAGTGCAGAAGAGAAAATGGGAGCCCAGGAAGTAGGAAATTTGCTTACTGCTTTTTGTAATAATCTTATAAAATTACTGATCCCTGAACATTAAGCAATATAAAATTCTGTTAAATTATTAATAAAAACTTAAAAAGAGGGCCGGGGATTTAGCTCAATGGCACCATGCCTGCCTTGCAAGGCAAGGTCCTGAGTTCAATACCTAGCACTGCAAAAAAATAAATAAAAGGAAAAAAAGAAAAGAAACAACAGCAACAACAACAACAACAAAAACCTTCAGGACATTTTTTGTTTAAATGGCAAACTGCTTCAGGCTTCACTCTGTGTTATACCACACTGTTTACACCAATGGACACAACACTCTAACGCGTAATACTCCCGCATGTTCCACTCTCACTCCCACTCTGCAGGTGCGACCATAAACAGAGGCTTCTCTAAATTTTACCTCAAGCAAAGCTGCTGCAGGATCACCTTGTAGGCTTTTCCCCAGCTTGTCAACCTCATCCAACAGGAACACTGGGTTGTTGCTGCCAACGTAGGTCCGCCTATGGAAAGCAGGCAGCAAATTCACAATGAAATGTCAGAAGGTGAGAGCAACACCTTTCACAGATCACATTGCAGGACTGGAAAGGAGTCATTTAGGTAGTGCTGTAACACAGCAAAGAGGTTCCATGTATTTAAAACGCACTACAATACATCAAAAAGTTAACAGATTCATTTCTACTCAAGTAGGACACTGGCTACACATTTCTCAGAATATTAGATTATTTCCTTTTGCCATTTAGTAAAATGGAAAAACACCACAGCTGTGGTTATTACTCCTCAAGATTCCAAAATGTCCAAAAGGTCCTATGAGTTTAATTCCCAAACTTTTCACATTTTTCAGAACACCCTTACCCAAACACAACTGTTTTACATATTAAAATATCCCCCACAGAGCTGGCTAAAACATCTTTACGAAAAGGCTTAAAATTGTTACAAATGGCACCTAGATTGTAGAGCAAAGAAAAGAAAATTTCTAAACTCTTAACTTTCAAAGGCAATAAACTTCTATTAATTGCAGCAAGAGGGTCTGAGATCAACAGTTTTGTTTTGTTTTTTTGGTACCAGGGATCAAACTCAGGACCTTGCACTTTCGAGGCAGGCAGTGGAACCACTGAGCTAAATCCTTGGCCCTCAACAGTATTTTTCCAAATTCTGACCTCCTAAATAAAATATATCCATCTCATATGCACAAAGGGGCATAAGCAAAATCAGCCAGACATTTTGTTGGGCATTAGAAATGTCAGAGGTTGTGTTATACTTGAATAAGAGTCATCTAATCTATGTAATTACGGCAGATGCAGAGTGTGGCATGAAAAGAAGTACGCTTAGCAAACCAAAAAAAGTCCTTTCTCTGTCCTCTCTCCCTCTCTCTTTCTCTCTCTCTCTCTCTCAAAACTAACAAAACTTTAAGCAGCAATTTACTTCTTTTTAATTACCACCTTCCTATGTTAGGTACCAATAAAAAAAAAAAGCTTTTTCTGAAAAGGCATAAAATGCTGACCCCCTAGAAGAAAGCGACCAATGATAAGCAGAACAGCACCAGCTATCTCACGATCCTCACAAAGCCAATTCACAGAGTGAGCCTCGATTCTGCCACATGACCAGTATAAAGTAGGACAGAACAAACAGAGCGACCTTTGCAAGGACAGGACAGCCTTAAAAATACCGTGGGAATGCCTTTCATCTAGAGAAGGTGGCTGATGCCCTGGGATCAGATACCAGAGGTACTGTCCTGGGACAACAAGGAATCAGCACACCTCAGATATCAGAATGCAATATAGAGAGGGAAAGATGAGAAATTAATGAACTCTCAATTATTTCTCCATACTTGATCTTAGCTAAAAGGCCAAGAAACAATTTGAATTATTTCTCTAGAGAAATTACAGATTTTTAATTACTCTCATTTTTAGAGTGGTAGAAAAAGGGAAAGTAAAAAACGCAAAGTCTTTATGGGTCTTCTGCAGCATTAATTTACTCATTTGTGTGTGTGCGTGCGTGTGTGTGTGTGTGTGTGTGTGTGTAGGGGTACTGAGGATTAAACACAGGGCCTCTGCACTGAGCTACATCGCCAGCTTTATAAAATTTTTCAACAGTCTTACTAAGTCACTCAGTTCCCAGGTTGAGCTCCAACTTGTCATTCTCCTGCTTCAGCCTCCAGAGCACAGGGATTACAGGCTTTATGCCACGGTACCTGGCATTCCTTCCCTTTTTTTAATAGAGTTCACAAATAAGCACTGACAATTTTAGACCCATGGTCATGGATAAAAAGTAATATTCGGGGCACCCTTTCTAGAAAAGGGAATTGCAAACAAGCAATTCCTTCTAAACTTCCCTCCAGAGCCTACAGAATAAAGTCCAACACCTCTGTCTAGAATTCAGGGTTCTTCAGTCTCATTCCTACCAGACTTCCCAACCTGTGGCCATCATCCTCTTGCTCCATCTACACTCAAGACCCTGTGATACCCCGTAGTGTTTTCACCTTTGTTCATGCAGAGCTCGCCTGCATGCTGCAGTATGGACTCTGTGGGAAGGTCCTTCAAGGCTCTGTGGTTAAAGCCCTGGCTCCCAGGGTGACGGCACCAGGAGGTGGTGGGTGGACCCTGGGTGCATAAATTCAGAAGGAGTATTTGCTCTGGGACTCTGAGTGCATTCTTCTCCAGCTCTCTCTGGCTTCCTGTTTGCAATGCTGTTGCTTGCTCCTGCATATGCTCTTAGCACTGCCAACCACTAAAAGATGAAATGACTTAAGGGAACGCTTGCCAGAACCTGTGCAGTGCTCTTTGGACTTGCAGCCTCCACAACTGTGAGCTAAACAAATCTCTTTTCTTAATGAGTAGCTCAGCACAAGCATTTCATTATAATGCCAAGAAATGACTAATGTACTGCCCCTACTCAACCTACGAGATTCCCAGCAATTCTAAGAAACCTTCCACAGCCTTTTCTCACAAAGTGACCTTTCCAATAATGCAGTGCATACAGCCTGTCCTGCCCTCAGTTCATCTGATGGCCTACTTTTCATTCACAGGTACTGGGGCCTCCTCCAAACAGTGCCGAGCACTTTGATAATAGTCTGGCCTCACCGAAGAAATGAATGCTAGATGCTGGGTAGAGAGCTGGCACCATCGTTCTCCACCAAACGGACCATGCAAGGCACCTTTCCGTCCCACTGCTAAGGTGACTCAGGACTCTAAATGCTACTGGCACAGACTAGTTGACCCAGCCTCAGAGATAATGGTGCCAACCTCATCCGTTATATAAGGACTGTGACAGAACACAAAGGTCACAATGGTGTTTGACACACAGTAGTTTTCAAACTATGTTAACTGTTATTAGTAACAGTTACTTGCAAGTTTGATTTTTTTTTCTGGAAAAAAATGCAGAAGCAGAAATCAGAACATCCAGATTTGAGACTGCCTCATGAAACAACTCTTCTGCATGTCTTTTATGTCATCAAGCAAACACAGGTCCTGAGTGTTGCCTGGATCACAGGGGCACTTCCCAAAAGCGCACCACTGGTTGCAAGGTCAAACCATGAAGAGAACCTCTAGCATGGAAGTGTGCAAGCTACTGCCCCTCAGAGTAGAAAGTCTCCATGGGAGCAACACGTGGCTGTACAGCCTTTTGTCCACAAGCAAGTGCGGCAGTGACCAGATGCTTGAAGAGCATGTTTCTAAGATTGGAGGAAATTACTGATCTTGTATTAACTAATTTGATACTGTTTACTTAATGGAAATAATATTTGTTCTGATTATTAGAAGAGAAAACCTAATTTTTTAGAAGGAGATGTGGCATCCAAAATCTTTTATCTGCTGAATTTGAACTGTCCTATTTCTCACTGCCTTGCTAAAGTTATGGCAGCATCAGCTCCCACACTGAAGACCTAGAACTTGCTGTGAATAAACGGTGGGCCACGCAATCAGCGTGGGTAAAGGGAGTAACACTAAAAAAAAATGTTTTCTTTTAGTGTCACCAAAAATCTGCAATCGCTTAACAAAGTAGCATACCAAAACCACCTCAGAAGCTACACAGAAAATAAACAAGGGCAGTGTTTTTGTTTTTGTTTTTTTAAACAAATTACAGTCTTCTTAAGGGCAAAATATCTTCTATATTCAATTTTCCTCACAATATAGCAACTGGAAAGTAATATTATAAAGTTTGCACAGGCTATATCACCTTAACAACTTTTCATTAAGATTAAATACATGATTACCTGGAATTTTTTCCTAAAATTGAAGAAAATATGTTCATTTAAAGATATATGAGGACTGGGTGTGGTGGTGCTCTGGGAGGCTGAGGCAGGAGGGTGCCAGGTTCAAGCTGAGCCTAGGCAACCTAGCAATTTAGTGAGAATGGGTCTCACAATAAAGCGTTGAGAGTAGCTCAGTGCATAGTGCAAAGGTTCTGGGTTCAATTTCAAGTATCATAAAAAAATAAAAATCTTAAAAAATCACATGCTACCTCACTAATAGATACTATTTTTTCATTTTTATGCAGCAATTAAAAATAAAACTTCAAATGTTTAAAATATATTCAAATGAATTTAAATATATAAATATAAAAAGCAAAATTATTAAAGGAATGATATATATGAACTCATATTTTTCTTGTCATGGCTGCAGGCAATGCACAGACTAATCAAAATTACATAACTAGTGTATAAGGTACACAAAGCCAAAATTATATAGTTCCAATTTTTAAGTTGTAAGATTAGCATTTTTTATTTTCCAGGAATAGTATGGTTTATGCTTCCAAAAAATAAAACCATAGAAAAATCACAATATCATCTATTTATAGTCCCATGGTAATCAACTGTCTTACTATTGTGTTCCAAACATAGGTATCTTCAAATCTAAAATAAATGAAAGGCTGGTCAAACTGTTTTTACTCACGAATAAATAATAACAGGAATAAGACGTCCTACATCAATTTTTCTTGCTTAATTAAAACTCATAGACTATAATGCAAAGCACAAAAACAATACTTACAATTTATAATATAAAAATGTTTATGCCTTATGTCAGTCAGATGAGCTTAAAAAAAGGCAAGAGGTGCTCAGTGAAAAGTCTAGCAGGAAAGAAACCAAAGCTTAACAACTTTGTATGATTGAAAAATGTGAAGATTTTTTTTTCCTTCCCTTTGATTTTAATTTTTAATTTTCTACAGAGAAAGGGGGAGGAAGGTGTTTATCTCAAACCGGAAAAAGTAATAAGCTTAAAAGAGATCCTAAGGATTTCAAGAAAAAAAGTCTTTAAGGAACTGTGATTTTAATATACAATATTTAAAAAATTCTTCTTCTTCTAGTCATCCTAAGTATTTTTACAGACTAGTTTGCCTAGATGGATTCATCTAAAGGGTTATATGACTACCAAAATACAACAGGTTTTAATCTTACAGAAATTCATAGAACAGAAAGCACCTACTATGTTTAGCACTGTGCTAAATAAACATCACGAGGTGATGAAAAGAAATATGACATACAATAAATCCTCTGCCCATCAGAATTTGAAGGTGTTTTTCATTTGTTTTGAAGGTTTGAACATTGAACCCAGGGCCTTGCACACACTAGTCAAGTACTCTACCACTGCACCACCTCCTCAGCCCTTTAAAATTTTATTTTGAAACAGGATCTCCCTCAATTGGCCGAGCTGGTTTCAAACTTATGATCCTCCTGCCTCAGCCTTCCAAGTTGCTAGGATTACAGGCATATGCCACCAGGCCTATCCTGAACAGGTTAGTGTCTCTTACTGGAAATACTTAGGAGCATAAGTATTTTGGATTTTGATGTTTTTCAGATTTTGGAATACTTGCATATACATAATGAGATATCTAAATGTTAATTTATTTATGTTTTACATACATCTTATGCACATAGCTTGAAAGTAAATTTGCACAGCATTTTAGTGTATGTGAGTTCTGACTGTGACTTATCACATTGGGTCAGGCACAGAATTTTCCACTGGTGCATCATGTGAGTGCTCAAAAGTTTGATTTTGGGGCACTTCAGATTTCCAGATTATAGATGTTCAAGCTGTATTTATAGTTTATGCTCACAGGTGTTTCTTAAAATGCCAGAGACCTATATTATTTGATCATTAAAGGAGCACAATAGACAATATATGATCATTTTAGAGAAGAGAAAGGTCACAATTGACTGCACTTAACAAAGGAAGTTTGTGTTAGGGCCTTAGAACTAATTTTAGAGAGGCAGAGGAGAGTCATATGAATGCAGGTTGTAAGCAGGGCAGTGAGCAAATCACAGTACGTCTGGTACACTAGACTAAAAAATATTAAAAGCTTGCTGCTTCAGTTATTTTTCCCTTACAGAAACTAATAATGAAACAGCTAACTTATTTATAACTTCACTATTTCAGATTGCACATGAAAAGTTATCAATGCAGAAATCACAAGATTTTCTTTTGTTTTTAGTACCAGGGTTTGAACTTGGAACCCTGGGCTTGTGAGGCAGGCAGTGGGACCACTGAGCTAAATCCCCGGCCCACAAAATTTTCTTTTCATCTTGCTTGAAAACTAAGCAAAAGATTCCTTGCAACAATGTAATTTTATTATTTGAATAAACGGTAAAGTTCATCCAAAGAGTTAAAACATAAATGTGCTTTGAGATATATTATAGCAGTACTTTTTTTTTTAACCAAAGAACAACTAAAGAAAAGTAAGATTATATACATGACCTAAAAAAACGTCAAACTGTAAAGGAAGTTGTTTTATATGACTTTCTATAAAGTGATTTAAATGTTAACATTTAAATATAAAAACCTAAGTTGTAAGAATTGATAGATTGGACCAGGTACTTCATGGCTTATAAAGTAGACAGAAATATAGGAATGGAGAGAAATCCAAGTGCAGTGTTGGTAAGAGTGAGAAGTGCACGAATTAATATGGGGCTAAGCACTACTCTACTCCTTTAAGCCACTAAAATAGTATAAAGAAAAGAAAATCAATGCTTAGTCAGATCATCACTATTTTCTTCCCTGTTTATGATTTAACTGTAAACCAAATTTCCTTTTACTTTGTCATCTACTTCACCTAATTCTGAAAAGCACATTTTTGTTTTAAAATCGATTCCCAACTCATCAGTACCTCTCTTAACATAAACAAGTACTTCCAGCAAGTGGCTAGAGGTTCATGCATGGGAAAATAGGGAATGTGAACAGCAAAATCAAGAGAAAAAGCACGGAAGATCACATAAAGCAGCTCTGTTTTTCCTTCGCTATTTGAAGGCTGCAGAACAGTGGTGCCTACTCAGAGGCTGAGGAAAAACAAAACTTCGTGAACTCTAATCGTGAGCATGTGACCAGTACTCAAATGTCAAGACCTGGGTGTCTCCCAAATGCCTCAACTGTCATGTGGACCTCGGTGTTCCCAGAAACGGCCCAGGGCTGTGCTCTGATTCCCTACTGTTCTTTCTCCCAGTCCCTCTGCTTTCCCTAACTCTGATGTGAACACACTCCTTCTTCCCTCATCTTCTGTGTTCCGTAACAGTCATATGCTCCACTCTAAACGTGCTGCCGAACAGGTTTCCAAACAAAAATTTTCTCCCAGTTTTAATAACTGGGAGGGAAGGTGGATAATAGTCCCCCCACAGCACAGAGATGAGTTGCTGTAGAATTTAATGACATCTGGAACAGATGGCTATGAAACAATTATTAGTGAGGTATGTGTAAATTCATGTTTAATAGGATGATTCATAAACAAACCCAGACACCTTTGCCTGGCAACAATCACAGCCTTGATGTATAAAACACATTTTAAAAAAGTGTATACTTGCAAATACTGTAGGAAATGGTGATCATAACAAACATCTTTTACAAAAGACTGATAAAGTATATCCTCATTTTCTTTAGATTTAATTCTCTTAAATCACACATGGAAGTATACTCACTTGAAAAAAGTGAACAAATTTTACATGTCGTAAATATTTAAAACACAGAACTGTAGGAGACATATGATACCATACATTCTCCATCACTAGGCAATAGACGAAGTATTTTTTACAATTATTTCACATAAATACTAATGCTGAGAATAGAGTATTTCAGAACAAAATTTAAATATAGTATTAAGGTTCGTAAAGTCATACTGAAGCTTATAAATCTAGAACTGTCTTCTTGAGAATTTAAAATCACAATAACAGCAAGTGAATTTTTTTTTAGTGAATGCTCACTGTGTGCCAGGCATGGAGTAAGCACTTTCCAAGGTCCATAAAATAATCAGTATCGGTGTGAAAACAAAGTAAGGATACATTTACTATATGTCATGTGTTTATGGTATCAATTCCTCACATACTTATTCCAGACTCACTCTGTAAATCCCAACAATACTAAAATACTTAAATCTTACACAATATTGTACTACAGATGAGAAAAAAATTTAAAATAGTGTAAGGTACAAATGAAGTCACTTGAATGGGGAACACGTCCCCAGCACTTGTAGCTAAGTCAGCCCATTTCAGTGCTATGCCCAGCTTCTTTCTCCAAAGCTGGTTCAAGACAGATGATGCCAATTCGTTGTGCAAGCAAACTACAGCCTCTAGTGGCACAGGCAAGAATAAGACAAGCCAAACAACAAAAATAGCGTTGAAATTGCCAGAAAAAATGGACTCAATTCTCTGCCCCCAACTGCACTCTCATTGCTTATTTATTAAAATCTTGGAACGATTATTTGATTCATAAGAATTCTGAGAGCAAATAAAAGGAAATAAAAATAATCACTTCTCACAGAAAAGCTTCCAAAACAGATTACTGTTCCCATCTGAGGTAAGCGATCCCTGTAAATCAAGTACCTGGAAATTAAGATGTTAAAATGTGCTGTATTCTTTTACAAGTGGTTCATAGTTTCTACAGCTTTTAATATTTTTTTTTGAGGTACTAGGGATTGAACCCAGGGTTTTCACATTGAGTTACTCCCCTATCCTTTTAAAAAATCTTTTTATTTTGAGACAGGGTCTCATTAAGTCATTAAATTGCCCAAGAAAGGCTCAAACTTGTGATCCTCCTGCCTCAGCCTCCTAAGAGTGCTAGGATCACAGATGTGTACCACCATATAAAATTTATTTTATTTTATTTATTTATTCTCTCATTGAGTTTATTGGTACATTTTAGGTATACATCACAGTTACATTCATCATTGGGATCTTGTACCTTTACCTGATAAGTCTTGGTTCTCCTTTTTTCCCCTTGTTCCTCCCCTTCCTTCACCCCCTCCTCCCGAATTTTTTTTATTTTTGCAATGACTGATTTTGCAGTGATTGATCCCAAGTCTGGTGCATATTGGGCAAGAGCTCTACCACTGAGTTACACTCCTCCCTTACCTTTTAAATACAAACATTAGACCTATGTTTTCTCACAACTTGGAACTGTTATGAAATTCAGGTTTAAGTCCTGAAACAGGGTCAGACTTTCCCAAGGCCTCTTCCAATCAGGTCAACAGAGAGAACAAAACAATGAATGTAACAAGCAAATCTGATTCTAATAATACAGATTAATAGAGATACAATTCTAGTTTAAAATATTTCTTTTACAAAAAGCAGGTCCAAAATGCAAGGTGAAGCCCTATTATACTAACCTTTCTTATTACCCATATTCACCATACAAACCAGCTCTCATACAAGAAAACTTAAAACTGTAAGCAGAACAAATTTAATATCAAAGATTCCTTACCTCTTCCTATCTGCCTTAGTTATTACAGCTAGGTTTTTAAACTCTGAATCATTATTTCTGGAATGCTACTAAGCCAAAATGAATGTAAAGACCTAATATCCAATCATAAAGTCAAATGAGATTCCAGAAAAATGAGGCCCAGACCAGCTCCCTGCTCTCAAACAAACACCCAGCACTGGTCTACCACTGCATTCAGAGGCTCTAGGTAGCTACTAAGTTTTATAAATGTTCTTTCACTCAAGATACCACAGAGTTCTTTAAGAAAAAGAGACATACAGTAACCCTCAGCTTTTGAGGGCCCAAGCAAAGAAAAGGGAAGCAAAATCGGGCTTGGGCTGACAGAGGTGTTTTACCTGTGTCCTCGAATGTC
>NW_022901026.1:37290-37830 GCF_012274545.1 Fukomys damarensis | reverse complement strand
AAAAAAAAAAAAAAAAAGACATTGTAAACAGTCACCTAACTGCCATACAGAAGAGCTATATCCACTTAAGTATTATGGGAAGTTTGAGTCAGGCTTTGTTCCAGAGCAAACTTCCATCAGGCTTACTGATGTGCTTTAGAACATCAGATACCATAAATTAAACCCCAGGGTATGGGAGCCAAAGTGAATTCACCCACGGGGGTGGGGAGCACATTACACAGCTGTATGACTGTGCGGACAGTGGAAGGAGGGGCTGGGAGAAAGAAGCTCACAGACACAAGCCCATTCATAACTCGGTGATTTGGAGTCTGCTATGTACTCTCTTCCTAATGGGGAAAAGAAAATGACCTTGAAAGGTAGCATGGTTCCCAAGATAGTCTGTCAACACCTAAGTGGATATACAAGAAAGTAAATACTGTATATAACTTAATAGTACTACGCACTATAACACACATATAAAATAGTTATTATACATAAAACATATATTATATATAAATAGAACTGTGGTGGCATTTAGAGTACTATACTGATTTTAGTCAG
>NW_022901026.1:35344-36790 GCF_012274545.1 Fukomys damarensis | reverse complement strand
CAAATTAGGAAGAAAGTTGGGCCAGGAATTTAGCACAGTGGTGCTGCCACCTGCCTTGCAAGCCCAAGGTCCCGAGTTCGAGCACTGATACCAAAACAAAAAAAAAAAAACAAAAAAAACCCCAGGATATATGATTGTAATTAGAACATTGTCCTTCACTCTGAATGTTTTAGTTGTGGGAATGGAATTTGGGTGTGAGTTACTCTGACCTTGGCACATAGACTTTGGCTAGACACATTTCTATAAACAAGCCAATTGCAGGGCTAACTCTTTACAGCCTGCTTTGGGCATAATCAATAGTACAGTCCTCTACAAAGAACTGTGAGCTTTAAAATCTGCTCATGGCCTTTTTTTTTTCTTCCCTAAGACAGCTGAAATTTTTTCTACATCTTATATATAGATTAACCCTATTTTTTTAAAAACAACTTGTACATTACATTGTATAGCACGCACATAGCATAGTTTCTTTTGTCCTAAATAATTCCTCTGTTAATGGTTAATTTTCCCCCCTAACTTTTTACTTAGAAATAATAGTCATGAAAAAATGCTTCTGTATACATCCGGATGACCAAATTGTGGTTTTTACATGGGTATCACGTGTGTGTGTTTTCCCAATCTTTCTTCTTTGTGACCCCCTGCTAGGTCTCCAGCCCCTCACCCTCTGGACGATGCTGGCCTCTTCTCCTACCTCACACTGTCATGGCTCACCCCACTCATGATCCAGGGTTTCCGAAACCGCTTAGAAAAGAACTGCATCCCTCTGCTGTCAGTCCATGATGCTGCAGCCAAAAATGTCAAAAGGTGAAGTCACACTGGGCAGCTGCCGGGTGGGTTGAAGCTCATCTTTTGGTGCGACAGTGACCAGGGACAGGTAAACAGAGGATCAGGCATCTTGGCTCTTCGTTTGTCTCATGCCAAATGAAGGATTCTAAGATGGGTTTGTGAATCTCCTGAAATGTGTGTAGATTTAATATATATGGCAGGAGATCTTTTTTGTGGAGCAAGAATTCACATCTAGTTTTTCAGTATTAGGATTAAATCCACAGCTTTTGCACTGAGCTACATCCCCAGCCATTGACTGCTTGCTTGATTGATTGATTGAGAGTCTTATTGTATTGTTGAATTGCATAGACTAGGCTCAAATTCTTGAGCCTCCTGCTCCACCTTTCCAGAGTTCTGGGATTATGGTATCTTCATACCTGGCTAAAAATTCACATAATTTATGAGATTTTTTTCAAAGGGCTCAATTTCTAGCTAAGAAAGTTAGAAATTGCTGCTGCCAGTCCCTTTCGATGGTTTCTTCTGGGTCATGTGTCAGTCACACAGTGCCACTGGGTATTACATTTTGGGTAAGTGGTAAGCCACCACGAATGAGTCATGTGATTCCATTTCCTGCATTACAAGGTAATGGGAAGGTAATTTTGGGGGTGGAATAAGACTTTAAAT
>NW_022901026.1:0-34850 GCF_012274545.1 Fukomys damarensis | reverse complement strand
CCTGTGTCTTTAGGTATAAAACAGTGGGCTGTAAAAATTTTCTCATGGAGCTGGGGATTTAGCTCAGTGGTTCCGCTGCCTGCCTTGCAAGCTCAAGGACCTGAGTTTGATCCCCAGTACCCTCCCCCCAAAAATCTCATGGAAGCAATGTCTTTGTAAACTGGGAAGGGTGGAGGGGCTGAAGGGAGGGCTGGGGAATGGAGAAAAAATAAGAACCAAGATAAGTCATGCAAAGGTACAAGATCCTAATGAATGTAACTGTATTGTATACCTAAAAATGTACCAATAAACTTAATAAAGATAAAAAAATTCTCTCACAGGCCATCATAGGACTCTTAAGAGTCAAAAGAGGTGGTAAACTCAGTTTAAAGTTTGGGAAAATGTATTGTAGGCAGGTGGCAAAGTGTCTGCTTCTTTCCCAACCATTGTAAGTCACTGCTGTTCACTTCTAGTTCACCAATTCCACCTTTTTCATTCTAGTTTTTCATTTTATTTATCCATCCATTTGTTTTTCAGGAATGCATGATGCTTTCAAGATTTAGCTATAACGATTTACACTGCTATAAATATTCAGTACAGCAAAAATAGAAAAAAGAAAAAGAAAGTTCAAGATATTTAATACAGAAGGAACAACACATATAGGCAAAGCACCCTTTTGCCAGTCCTAGGTAAAAGCAGTACTGGTGTGGTCATCAGTGATGGGGATCTGACATGAGCAAGCCAGGGAGACACATCTTCACTCACAGATCTGCCTCAGCATTGTGAGAATGGATGCCAGGCACTGTGTGGTCTTAGAGAGTTGAACCTAGCACTACCCCGGAGCTCCTCCATCGAGTGACTTCTGATGTGAGACAGCAGCGGTATTTTCATCACCTTCCAAGTGCTTTTTGCCAAATGGCTTGAGTTTTGAATTTCAGTAAGCTTCTAGGTCAGACTACCACTTTAATAGAAAATACAGGAGATGCAAGATTATGCTAGACAGCATCACAGAGATGCAATTAGTTCCATTCCAAATGGGGGAGATTCTACAGGATAAATAATTCCTTTAACAAATGAATAGCATAGAAGTGGGAGGAGGCGAAGGTGTTGCAGACTGAAATGAGACTCCAGCAGCCTGTCAGGAAGCAACCTCTCTGTCCAGCCACTGATGAATGGATAAGGAAAACGTGGAGCCCATGCACAATGAATGTGATTCAGACAGAAAAAGGATGAAATGCTGTCATTTGCAACAACACAGATGGAGCTGAAGATCACTATTACGTGAACTCTGCCAGGCACAGAAAGACAGGCACTGCCTGACCCTGCTCATGTATGGAACCTGAAATAGTTGGTCTCATGGAAGTTGAGAGAACAGTGGCCCCAGGAGACTGAGGAGAGAGGGACAGGAGAGGCTGATCAATGGGTGTTAGGTCATGGAGGAAGAATCATGGTGTGCTATTTCATAGTAAGGTGCCTGCAGACAACAATAAAAAAATGTACTTCATAACTCAAAAAGCAAAAAGGAAGGACTTTGAATGTTCTTATAACAAAGAAATGAAAAATATTTGAGGAGATAGATGTATGTGCCTTGATCTGAACATTACATATGTATATATACATTGAAATATCTCATGGTACCTCAAAAATGTATACAATTTTAATGTATCTATTAACAAAACTAAGAAATAATGTAAAAAAAAAACCTACCCCAGGCCTGTCAGATTTGTCCTTTAAATGCAAGACATGGACCTTATTGGACCTTGATTCAGACAAACTAACTATAAAAAATATTTTTGAAATAATCAGAGTACTTTGAATATAGACAGGGCATGCAATGCTATTAAGGAATGAATTATTGTTGCTGTGCTTGTTAGATTTTTAAAAGTCTTCTCTGAAAGAGATGCATATTTAAGCATTTGTACATGGAGTGATAGGTTTGAGATTTGCTTTAAATATTACAGAAAAAAAAGGCAGAGAGGAGTAGAGATGGAAAAGGGGTGCAGCAAAATGTTGCCAATTCTTGATCAGGGAGGACAAGAATCGGGAACCACAGTCCTATATTGTTCTATACTTTTGTTATATTTGGAAATTCCTGCAATGAAGCTCTCAGTTAGTGAGACCTAGGGCCATTGGTGACCTGTGCAGAGATCTCACTTGGCTCACTTTCCCTCTTTTCAAGGCTTCGCCGCCTTTGGGATGAAGAAGTATCAAGGCGTGGGTGTGAAAAGGCTTCTTTGCTTCGAGTGATGCTGCGGTTCCAAAGGACCAGGATGATTTTCAGTGTATTTATGAGTTGGTGCTTCTGTGTTATGAGTATAGTAGGACCAGTAAGTGCAGATGTGATGAGGTTTGGGGACTCTGGGCTTTAGAGACTAGAAGTGGAACAAGGGGCATATCTACACCTGGAGTTGGGGATGATGTTGTCTCTCAGCTGCTGTGCAGAAAATGAGGACTTTTGTGGGGGAGGAGAGTGTAATAGCAGTTTAAACTCTGTCGCCACCTGTTCAGTTCAAATTTTAGTTCTGCTATTTAATTGCTAGGTGACTTTGGATGATTTAATTATTCTTTCTGTGTTTTGATTTCCTCTCTGAACCCCATAGCACCCTCTGAAAGCACAGTATAAACTGCCCATAGGGTGACATTAAATGAGTCTCTAACAGAACACGGCCTAGCTGGATACATGTCTGCTGCTTTGAGAAATGTCTCAGCAGCTTGGCAATGGAGGCAGCAGGAACTCATGGTCTTTGTGTATCATGGTTGGGATCAATGGGCTCTATTACCTGTCCCCTCAGCTCCTGATTTCAAAGGAAGGGTCTGCCTGGTTCAGCTGGGGTCACTTCCTCATGAGCTGGCCAGTGGATGGTGGGCACTTTGATGGACAATCCAGTCCAATCTGCACAGTGGTAGGTGAGAGTGTTCCCAGAAGAAAAAGGGGCATTGTGACCCCCTAAGGGGAGACTGAATGTAGATCAGAAAGGAACAGGCACTGATGACTCCATGGACCTCCGATTTGTGGGGTGGTTAGTGTGTTGAGTCGTCTCCTCTCAGTCTACTCTCCAGCATTTCCCACCCTACCTGTGCTCAGTGTGGAACCTGTAAGGATCGCATTAATGGGGTTCCCTGGCTCCTGGTCATGTGGTTCAGTTTGACCACTGGTGGCAGGGTTAGGATTCAGATCTGGGTCCCCTGAACTCCTAAGTCTTTGGGCTTCTTGTGGGCAGAACTGTGCTTCGGTCTGTTTTCATCCTCACCAAATCCCTGACATTAACCTTGACCTCCCAGTCCTTCTTTGAGGCAAGAAACATCAAACATGTGCCTGAAGAACTGGGGGGATCCAGACAGTCCACATTCCTGTTTCTTGTAGATGCTGGTTATACCAAAGATCCTAGAGTTTTCCGAAGACCAGTCAGGGAATATCGTCTATGGTGCGGGCCTCTGCTTTGCCCTTTTCCTCACTGAGTGTCTGAAGTCTCTGAGTTTGTGCTCCTGTTGGATCATCAACCAGCGCACAGCCATCAGGTTTCATGCAGCCATTTCCTCTTTTGCCTTTGAGCAGCTCCTGCAGTTTAAATCTCTGACACACATCACCTCTGGAGAGGTGAGTGATGTGGGTGGCATATCCCAGGCCCAAGTTCCTTATCTCCTGCTGACATCACCACAAGGAAGGGAAAAAAGGAGTGGGGGTGGAAAGGGGGAGTTAGGAGAGGAAGAAGAGAGAAAATAATTCCTAGGCTTAGCATTGATAACATCCATAACTGTCTGTGGGTGTCGAAAGTGCAGCAGGAGCTGCGCTTGCATTCAGAGTCCTTGGAAAGGCGCCATCTCCTCACGCAATGGTCACCTATGGGGCAAGATTCTAGTCTGGGCCCTGGGGAGACAGCTGTGGACTAAGGATGCAGTCCTAAGTAGAAGCACACGGGCAAGTGCACCCTCTGAGTGGGCTAGTGGTGAGGGAAGGGGGGGACTTGGAGCTTAAGGAATTCTTCTGGGGAAAGAGATTGTAGGTAACCCTCTCAGAGATTTAATTTTCTTATTGCAAAAGAATACTTATACCTGAAGGATTGCTGTTATTGACTCTTCAGCCTTTGATCTTACTTTTCTTTCAACTTACCACAGAGAGACACTGCTACAGGCTGGCAAGGGATACTCTGAATTAGGTCCCATTGTTGTGAGGGCTATTAGAAATTCTGTATATTTTATTTCAGTTGCCTTATTTTTCTTTTTCTCATCAAGTGCTTTGAAGGACATGGATTACTTTTGTATTGAAACAGATGTTTAACTTTTTGGAAAAGATAGCATTACTTGGGCGTCCACTCATCCTGAAACCAAACCCTTTTGTGGCTGTCATCAGCCCATTTCCAGCCTCCTCTCTTCCCAGATCTTCTCCTCTAGTCCTGGGTTGGCATCTGCCCTGCCATTCAGGGTGGGCTGACCTGCAGTCCCCAAATACAGCACACATACCTCTCTCCTGGTGACTTTGCTCGCATCACCCCACCCCTTGGCCTTTTAAATCCTCTCCATTCTTCAAGGCCCAGCTCAGACGCTTGTCCTTCTTGGTGGTATCTACAAATCCTGCTACAGCCCCTCTCCTCACTAATTTTTACCATTCTTTTTGCACAAATCTGGCTCTACTACTAATAGGAGATCCCTTCAAAGACACAAACTATGTTCGGACTCACCACTTTATCCTGCAAAAGACCCAGTACCTGAATCAGACAGGACAGGTGTCCATAAAACACTAAATTAACCACTGCCATGGAGGAGAAGCTTTCTATAAGTTCACATGGGTATGAGCATGAGGAATTTCTTGTAACCATTAACACTATTATTATTCTTCACTATTGTACTGGTTCCGTGACGTTAGTTGATTTGACCAGTTTTCCTGACACTGGAATAAATCTGATAGGATCATTGTCTCAGGATCAGATGAGTTAGTTCATAGGAAGTATGTAAAAGGGGATAGTGATTCATGAACTCAACTGTAGTCATTAGTTTCTGTTAGACATTGAGCTTAGAACCTACTCTGACCTTCTTTGCTTGGCTGACAGTTAAAGCATCCTTGTTTATTTTGGGAAGGATGCTACAACAGTTGCTAAGTTACTCCAAAATTAGTCATTGTCCCAAGGACTTCTTATGTTAGCTCAGTTAGTCCTCTGACATCCCTCTCACATATTAGGGTCTGTTATTGCTCCCCTCTTTATAGAGGAAGAAACGGAGGCTATGTCACAGTGGGTAACTTTTACAGGGTCACAAGACTGGAATGCAGCAGACTTGGATTTGTCCCCTTGGCCTGGTCTCTACTCTGATCTCTAGCCACTGTACATACCTGCCTCACTCAGGAGACCTGGGCTGAGGCTTGCCTTAATTCCCTTTTGCATGCTATGTGTAGGTTCCAATTTTCCCACACATTTTCACAGAAGCCTGCAGCAAAATGCCCCATTTGAAAGTGGAGATGGAACTAATTACTCAAGGGAGGATTTCTGGAGTTGCTTCCAAGCACTTTAATTTAAACTAATTTAAGAAACCCACCTAAATGAATTCTCCATGGGAACAACAACAGAATTGTACAGAGGATAACCTAGACCAGACCACTTCCGTATGCCCAGAGTTAATACAATCATCAATTTGATCCATGTTCTTCTAGACCCTTGAAAGTACATGTAGGTATACTTGCAAGTTACCCATAGAAAAGATATTGCATTGGGTCTGAATATTTCCACATAAATGGTACTATATTTTACATAATATTCCGCAATTTGGTTTTACTGCTAGCAAATGCACAGTATAGGTTTTGGAGTGAGTTTTTACATCAATGGCCCTACAGTTGCTTCTGGTATTTTTAGGTTTTTGACCCTTCCTCGTTATATTTTAGCTTTCCCTGTTAGCACACCTGTATCTTCCTCATCCCATTTCTGTGATACCTAATCATAATATACTACTTTCAGTGTGCCAAAGTAAATCAGTTTATGCCCATCCTCCCATGTGGTTCTCAGATGGCTGTGATGAAGTAGGTGGTATTATTATCCCATATTACTGACAGGGTACATTGGCACAGAAAGGCAGAGTGATTTGTGTATGTCATTTTTCATCACTATGATAAAATACTGAGAAAAATAACTTAAAGGAGAAAACATGTACCTTGGTGCATGGTTTCAAACATTTCTGTCCACAGTTGGTTGGTATATTGGCTTTGGGCCTGAGGCCAGGCAGAACATCATGGCATCAGGAGCATTTGCAGAAGCAAGACTGAAGGATAAAGAAAGATTACCCAAGCTCTGGGAAACTGGTGAAGGAGACAAGAAGGAAAGAACAGACCAAAACAACAACAACAAAAAAATCCTAAATACAGTGTTAACATTCATGAAAAAAAAAACCCCAAAAACAAACAACACACCCCTCTTCCAAAATAATCACCAAAACAAAACAAAACAAAAAAAAAATACACACACACACACACACACACACATACATACATACATATATATAGTTTCCAATTCAGGGCATGACTTTACTCTTGCTGGTAGATAAAGGAGATAGTCAGAGCTGGATAATCCCATCTGGCCTGCAGTAGAATTAGGTCAGAGTGCCATTTCTGGTACTTTCAAATCTAAAGAAGTTCAGGCTGATCCTGGTCTCTGATGGTAGGGTTTGGGTCTGAGTTGTTCATCCTGCCACACTTTGTGTCTCTTGCCAGCCTAATCATGGCTCCTTGACCCTAAGCATCTCCTGCAGTCGTCCCTCACCCAGTCACTGTGGGACTTCTACACTGGGGGGCCTGAAATGAAGCCAACCCATGGCTGCTCTCAGTCCTAGGTTTAGTTGGCCCCTCCTTAAAATGGCATCTAACCAAGCACTCTCTCCAGGGGACACAGCAGTCACTTGGACTGAAGTCATTCACTAGCTTTTGTAGCACACAGCATCCATTGCTCTGTTCCACAAGTGCATTTCTCCCTGGAGGCCTCTGAGCCACCCACCCTTGCTGTGTCTCTATAGATTCAGTCCTCTCTTATGAGAGAGCTGGGAGTAGGGAACAAAGTGCAGATTGCCTTCTCTTTTTTCTGCACTGAGGTCTGTCTCTTTACTTTTCCTGTGGGGTCTAGTTTTCCTTCAGATCCTTCCTGGATCCCAGGGATCTATCTCCCTCCTTCTTTTCTACTCCAAGTTGTTATTTTCCAGTGTCTGGATTCTGAATCTTGGAGAGGTTGATTTGTTATTGCTTACTGCTCTGCTATCTTTCTGGAAGTTCTTGGTATCTTAATTTTAAGGTGAGTTAAAATTTCTTTCTATTAGAAAGTGTTTCATATTTAGAATATTTTTCTTCTGATCCTTTATGGCTTTATT
This sequence comes from Fukomys damarensis, assembly GCF_012274545.1. Taxonomy (NCBI): domain Eukaryota; kingdom Metazoa; phylum Chordata; class Mammalia; order Rodentia; family Bathyergidae; genus Fukomys; species Fukomys damarensis. Next base: position 27,530 of record NW_022901026.1, on the reverse strand, counting down.
GATTTTAAATTTGCCTTTGTGTTAAAATTTTTTTACTAGTGCATATTTGCAATACATAATATTTACATTCATCTTAGGGTGTAGCTACATGTACTTAACATATCTTGATTCTCTTTCTCCTCTCCACCAACATTCCTCTCTATTTCTAGATTCCTTTTCACCATCACCACCACCACCACCACCACAATCATCATCATCATCTAGTTCATGTTTGTAATATATAAAATTACATTCATTGTGGGTAGTTGGTACATGTACATGATGGACCCTAAGTCTTTTTTATGGTCCCTTCTCATCCCCTCCTCCCCCTACCCTTAGTCTCTTGGTTCCTTTCCCATTTGCAAAAGATCTAACTCTGTTTCCTTTAACAGTCTTTTATTCTGATCTTTATTTGTACTTTGCCTTATTCAAATGAGAGAAATAATACCAATAAATCATGTCTGATTTATTTCACTTAGCATTGCATTTGGCACTTATATCCATTTCCCTACAAATGACTCAAGTTTATCCTTCTATTTTTTTTAAGAGTAGGAAAGATTTATTGAGGAAAAGAAAGCTTCTGTCTAAGAGAGAAGGGGGACTGGAAAGTGGGTTGCCCACTCACCCCACTTCTTCAAGATTTTTATACAGCAAAGTCATGTGGTAAGGCAGGTACAAAGTGGGACAAAACTATAAGACCCAAAGGAAAATTACAAGGGGGGCATGAGGTGGGGTAAAACCATGACCAACCAATAAGGTTACAAGTATGGTCACCCAAGTAATATTGATTAAATGGGAATCAAATGGGAGAGCAAGTCACATAGCAAGCATAGAAGGATTTTCAGTAAGGATGGGAGTCAGGGCTATTTCCTGGAAAGGCTGGGTTAAGACTTTGGCCCCCACCCAAGTGAATGAAACCTATTTGGAATATCAATCACTGCTATTTATCCCCAGGGAAGCACAAAAGTATAGTAGTTTCTCAGCTCTTACAATTCTGGCCTTCAGTGATGTGTCTTGATTGTCCTCCATGTTGGCTCCTTGCTGTGTTGGTTCCTTGAAGGTGGCCGTGTCTAACTGCCTACAAGATATCTAATTAACTTATCTATCTTCAGAGGGGAAATCCCCCCTCTGAAGAAGTACCCCTAACTTCTGTGAGGGGTCAAAGGGTGAAGACAGCTCTGGCTACTTCCAGCTGAAGAGGGTCCTAGTTGTGATCAGCAGTTAGAGAGAGTTACTCTATAGAGGGTTTATCTAAAGGCCTTCAGTAAGTGCCTGGCATTGTTATTTTGCTAGCTGCATATCTTTTAAGTCTGGAGGAGACAAAGCCAAAGAAACATCTAAGAATGCATGGGCCAAATCATAAGGTCAGCTGGATTATGACTCTAGCCCACAAAGAGGATAAAGGAGAAGGTCCAGGGGACTTCAGAATCCAACATAGAAGTCATATTGTTTAGTTCAGCAGTTATGAGCTGTTTACAAGCTCAATCTAGTAGATCCTGGTAAAAGAAGTCTAGCACATTTGTCATTGGTTCCATTTGTATGACTACTTGGAGTTCGGCAGCCTCTAGGCCAGAATAAACAAAACTTTTAAGAAATTAGAGTATGCATAATCTAATCACGAGCACACTAGAATGAAAGGGTAGGTTGGGGAGAAGGTCACGCTTAGAAATTTGAAATAGTGATTGAACCTGCTGGACTTAGATTCTTTTATTGATAGAGGTTACGTATAAGTCTGATACTTTGCCCTAAGTCTCTCTGGTTTTAGCTGCAAGATAGAGACAATTTGAAGAACAAATTTCACTAAGAAGTATAAAACCCTATCTGAGCTCTTATAGATTTTACCATAGTTTTTTCCTAATGGTCCATAACCATGGTCAGCTACTGGTAGAGCTGGAAACTGCCAGAAGGGATCAGTTACTGGAGCCCCTTTTTATATCGAGCTTTATTAATATGGCATTGTTTTATACCTCTTTGGGTTATTCTTTTCTGATGGGAAGTTTATCCTTCTTTATAGCCAAATAGTTCTTCATAATGTATAGATAACCATATTTTCTTTATCCATTCATCTGTTAATGAATGTACAGGCTGCTTCCAAAATTCAGCTATTATGAGTCATGATGCTTTGAGCATGACTATGCTTGGATCACTGTGGTGTGATGTCTTTAACTTTTTGGGGAAGATACCTAGAAGGGGAATGCCTTACAGTTTTAAGTAGCCTCAAGGGATAAATCTCTGAGAAAATTGCAAGAACAAAAGCAAAAATTAAACAACAAATAAAATTCTCCCTACTTAGTTTGATACTTAGGAGGCCACTAGAATCCCTTTTCTCTGCATCCTCACCATTTGTCCCTAATCCTCAGTGGTGCTGGGCTCTCACAAAGGCAGCGGGCACACCCGCAGCAGAACTGAGGTCCATTTTTATGCCCCTTGGTGTCCCCCTGGTCTCCACAGGAGTGCTTTGTCCTTCATTTGTCAAGTGATTGTGACAATTCTGGTTGCCTTGATGTAAGTATTTAACAAAAGATTCTGGAAATAAAACTAATGATATTTTGGAAGCAGATATGGATGCTCCTCACACTCTCACTCCTCACTACCTCCTTAGGAGGCAAATGTGAATGTGAACTATGCTTGGTTGGCAGTAGCCAGGCATTTGAAATGAGAACTATTTTAAGGGGCATCTCATGATTCTAATATATTCCTCCCTCTTTCTTTTTATTTTGGTCTTAATAGATACCATAAACTTTTATTCATTTTTATTTTTTTGTGCTATGGCTTGAGAAATATGTGGTGAAATGAAAGTGGCCTGCCTGTGAGCACAGTGAGCATTTAAGAAAATGTAGTCTTTTGCTAAGGGCGTGGCTGTGCTGGGGGTGGGGGAGGCCTTGAGAGGCCTGTCCAGTTCATGGTTTTGACCTTAATTACATGTACTTGGGTTACCATTGAGTAAGACATAAAGTCACATCCCCCACCTCGAAGCTTCTATTTCTTCATCTGAAAAACAAGGGCATGGTAAACTTGAGTCATTTTTAGAAAAATGAATGCACCTTGAGGCCATAATATTAAGTGAAATGAACCAGACATAGAAGCATAAGCATCACAGGAGAAATCCAAAGTATAAATAATTTAAAGAGTAAAATAAAAGATATCATTTCTCAGCCTTTTGGCTAAGATCAAATGAAGAGTGAAATAAAAGATTATAGGTACAGGGAAATAAATCCTTGCAAATAAGAAGGGGAATTAGTGATGGGGGGGCACAAGAGGAATTAAAAAATTTAGGATGTATTATATACATGTAATGACTCATGATGAATGTAATCATTATGTACAGCAAATGTACTAATAAACATAATTTTAAAAAATGGGCAGGGAACTAGATGCTTATGTTAGATCCCTTCCTGTTTGAAACGTTCTTTGATCTCCAAAGAGCCTGTATGCACTGACATTTAGAGATCAGTTGGGGTGCTACCTTCAAGAGGAGGAGGCAGTCATCGTTAGGGCTCCTGCAACTGCAGGGGCGTTGCTGCTGCTGTCATTGGTAATCCTGAAGGCCCCTTCTGCAGAAGATACTGAGAGCTTATATAGTGATGGCAGACCATTTAGAGACCAAGTGGCCACCCCACTTCTCAAAACTTACTTTTGCAAGTGCCGACAGTGCAATTAAACTTTAGTACTGAAGTTTTAGCTTAGAAAAAAAAATTGCTATCCAGTGCTTGGCTGCTGGGTGACTTGGCTCATCTGTCAACAGAGAGGGCTGTGTGTGCCATAGATTCACCACCACTGGTCTGTGTGGATGGAATACTTACCAGAAGAGGCACTGTTCTGAGCCTTTTCCTTGTTTACTGAGATATAATTTACATCCTGTTATATTCACCCCTGTACATTGTACAGCTCATAAATGTTCCCTATATTTGCAAAGTTGTGCAGTCCTCACTACAACTCTGTGTATGAAGCACTGTTCTCATTCCACTTTACAAATGAGGACCTGAGACTCAGGGGACTAAGTAGCTTTCCATGTCAGCAACAGGTGAGGAGCTGGGTAGCACAGCTGTGTAGGCAGATGGGCTGTCGAGCCTATTGGCTACCTCCTCTGTGTGCTGTTAGCCCTCATCTTGCTCCTTTTCAGAGTCCAAAGGTAACAAATCTCTTTATGCACTCCCAAGCGAGGTCTGAAGTGGCATTCATGGTCTGGTGGGTTTTGTCTCTGCAGGTTTTCCGCTGCCCCATGAGTTTCTTTGACACAACTCCAATAGGCCGACTCTTGAACTGCTTTTCGGGGGACTTGGATGAGCTGGACCAGTTGTTGCCCATTGTTGCTGAGGAGTTCCTGCTCCTGTTTTTGATGGTGACCCCCATTCTGCGGGTCACCAGTTTCTGGTGGGTTTTGTCTCTGCAGGTTTTCCGCTGCCCCATGAGTTTCTTTGACACAACTCCAATAGGCCGACTCTTGAACTGCTTTTTGGGGGACTTGGATGAGCTGGACCAGTTGTTGCCCATTGTCGCTGAGGAGTTCCTGCTCCTGTTTTTGATGGTGACCCCCATTCTGGGGGTCACCAGCGTGCTGTCCCCATACATCCTGTTGATGGAAGTCATTATAGTCATTGCTTGCCTTATTTATTATGTGTGAGTAGGTTCTTTGTGCTTATGAGTAGGGTTTGAAGCTTGGGTGCAAGACCAGGACTAACCCAGATTGGGTGGTCCCACAGGTGGGTGGTTTCTCACTCACCCTCATCTGCATGCAGGATGTTCAAGAGAGCCATCAATGTGTTTAAGAGACTGGAAAACTACAGCCGGTCCCCTTTATTCTCCCACATCCTCACCTCCTTGCAGGGCCTAAGCTCCATCCGTGTCTATGGGAAGACTGAGGACTTCATCAGCCAGTAAGTCCTGCTGCCATCTGAGGACAATGGGATGTGTGCTGGTGGGGAGAAGGAAGGGGATTGAAAACTCTGTTGGGACCATTTATTTCTTTGACCCTCCAGAACTTCATCTGTAAGATGGTGTTTAGAAGAATAGAAAGTGAAAGTGATCTGGAAAATATTGGTAAACCTTACAGGCCTATTTTATTTTACATGCACTGTTGGCCATGGATTCCTCATCCTTGAATTCAATTAATCAAAGACCAGAAATATTCAGTAGAAAAAACTGCTTCTGTGGTGAACATGTGTGGACTTTTCCTTATTATTTTTAAACAATATAATACAACCACTGTTTACGTAGTACTTACATCACATTAGGCATCATAAGTCATCTAGAGACGATTTAAAGTACAGAGGAGGATGTGCCTATGCAAATATTACAGCATTTGATAGAAGAAACTTGAGCATTTATTTTTGGGCTTTGGTGCCCTCAGGGGGACTTGGGAGCAAACCCATGTCAACACTGAAGAATGATTGTATGTATGAAAATGTATACATATATAATATTTGATTGTAAGGTATATTATTATGTGAAAACACCTTGCATTAGTTTTCATTTCACATCCAAACATATATCTAATTTTAATAGAAATAGTGGGCAACAGTAACTTTCTAAATAACAGAACTTCTATCACTAGCCAAACCCATAGATTTGCTTTCTGAGTGTTGAAACAAACACAGAAAAGTCCTGATTGTTGTTGAGGCTTAATTGTGTAATATGAACTATCAATGTAGAGATTTCTAAATAAATAATCAAACTCAATCTTTCCCTACAAGAATCTCACAGTCTGTGGAAGAGACGAGACATGGACAGATATGTTTGTAATAACATGGACTAAATAGGATAGGTGGTATAAGAAAGGAACAAATAAAATATGCCAGGAGTTCTTCAGGGAAAGGGGAGGCCAGGGGAAGCTTTGAGGAGGAGATGGTCTGAGCTGGTCTGATGGTCTGAGCCACCACACCTTGAGTGCTGGGTGAGATTTAGACACCCAGATTTAGACATCTGATAACCCGAGCCCCGATGAACCACGGCGCTGTTCTCCCTCTGTGATCAGGGTTCCCAAAGACGGTGCAGACAGGATGGTGGAGTGGTTCACTCACCCAGTTCACACTGAGAGGTACCATGTGCATAGCACCAGTGGGGACACAGCAGGATGTGGCAGATGCAGTACCCACCCTGAGGTATGCGGCAGGGTGAGGGCACAGAGAGACTGTCGTGGCATTGGAGCCGTTGTCAGGGAAGAACTCAAGGGAAAGGACTCTGCCAGAGATCCATAGGAGGTGAGAATCAGGGACCAGACAGAGGGAGAAGTGGATGCAAAAATTCCAAGCTGGGGACATAAGGTTGAAGGACAGCAAGGTGGCTTGAGCATCTGTAGAGCCACTGTATGGCCAGGGTCTCATTTATTTATTTAGATTTCTTCTATGTAATCCAGGCTGGCCTTGAACTCACTGTGTAGCCCAGGCTGGCCTCAAACTCACGGTGACCCTCCTGCTTCAGCCTATGGAGTGCTGAGATTACAGGCGTGCACCACCACACCTGGCCAGGCTCTGTTGTACTTAATTGATGAAGCCCCTAAAATGCAAGTGACTCAGTCGTTGTGGAAGGGTCAGATGGGCAGAATTTGGAATGGCCTGTGCCAAATTTCACAGTGAGAAGTTGGAGTGATTTGTAAGGACCACTGCATGTGGGTGACTACTCACCGAATGCTAGGATGTTTTTTTGGGGGGGTACTGGGGATCGAACTCAGGTCCTTGCACTTGTGAGGCAGGTGGTGGAGCCACTGAGCTAAATCCCTGGCCTAGGATGGTTTTAGTTGTACACAGACAAACACTTTTTATTTCAGCAATGAGAGGTCTATTTGAATATACTTTAGAAAAAAAAATTAGCACATCAAACTCATTATTTTGATAATTTTAAACCAGTGACAAAAATTTCTTTTAACATTAATTCTAGGCTATACTAAGTCAAATAAAAGAAAGATACTATTTGTAATAGGATAGGTTGTGTGTTGATTTGGAAAATTGTGGTGGTGGCATGTGAAAACTAAGAACTGGGAGATCTTTTTGGTTGGAAGTAATAGGAAAAACTAATTCAAACCAGTTTTTAAAAGAACAGAGTTTTGTTTGTTTGTTTGATTTTTTGATACTGGGGATCAAACTCAGGACTTTGCACTTGCAAGGCAGGCAGTAGCACTGCTGAGCTAAATCCCTAGCCCAAGAACAGACTTTTAAAAATCACAAAATATTAACAATTGCTAAGTTAGAGGGGAATGGATGTCATTAAATGAACATTTTAATTTCTTTGTACTTATGAAAATTTCATTGTAGAAGGCTGGAAGAAAGGTTGTGGGGTTCCCATTAGGTCAGATAAATGAAGAAAGTAGAGAAAGGACTCACTTCACTGGGCCCTGTCTGGGCGCTGTCCTTAGGGGAAAGATGGGAAGGTCCATTTTCATGTCTAGGAGGCCCCTGGTAGCTGCAAGCCCCCCCCACCCCCGACCCAGAATGGCAGTCCAGAGTCCCCTGACCCCACTGCAAGGGTCTTCCCTGTACTCACCCATAAATCCTGGCATTCACTGTCTGTCAAAGGTTCAGTTAGGGAGCCCACCTGTCCCTGAAACAGTCACAGAGGCTAAGGAAGGTGTATGTCAAGGGCTGTACACCTGCAGACCCACTCCTCAATTCAATCAACTCCAGCCCTCATTGACGGGGTGGAGGAGGAGGAGATTTTTCTTTCCCTGAAGAAAATTCAGGTTCTGTTGGTGGCAGTGGAGAGCTGGAGGCTGGAGAAAGTGACCACTGCCCACCTGTGGAAGCCCTGAGGTGGACAGATGCATGGTTCTCAGTGTGGGCTTTCCTTCCTAGGTTTAAAAGGCTGGTAGATACACAGAACACCTACCTGCTGATGTTCCTGTCTTCCACGAGGTGGGTGGTGCTGAGGATGGAGATTATGACCAACCTGATAACGTTGGTCGTGGCCTTGTTTGTAGCGTTTGGCATTTCCTCGGCTTCCTATTCCTACAGAGCCATGGTGATCAGCCTCGTGCTGCAGGTGAGGAGGGCTCATAGGCAGTGGTGCTCTCAGGGCTGTCAACTCTCAGCCCTGTGGCCCTGGTCACATTCAGGGTCAAGGGGCTCTGCTATAGCTTGGGGTTGGCCTTGTGTGATCTGAGCTCTGAACCAACCTACTCTGTTTTCTTGTGAGCACTTTCTGCTGAGCTAAATCCCTAGCCCAAGAACAGACTTTTAAAAATCACAAAATATTAACAATTGCTAAGTTAGAGGGGAATGGATGTCATTAAATGAACATTTTAATTTCTTTGTACTTATGAAAATTTCATTGTAGAAGGCTGGAAGAAAGGTTGTGGGGTTCCCATTAGGTCAGATAAATGAAGAAAGTAGAGAAAGGACTCACTTCACTGGGCCCTGTCTGGGCGCTGTCCTTAGGGGAAAGATGGGAAGGTCCATTTTCATGTCTAGGAGGCCCCTGGTAGCTGCAAGCCCCCCCCACCCCCGACCCAGAATGGCAGTTCAGAGTCCCCTGACCCCACTGCAAGGGTCTTCCCTGCACTCACGGATAAATCCTGGCATTCACTGTCTGTCAAAGGTTCAGTTAGGGAGCCCACCTGTCCCTGAAACAGTCACAGAGGCTAAGGAAGGTGTATGTCAAGGGCTGTACACCTGCAGACCCACTCCTCAATTCAATCAACTCCAGCCCTCATTGACGGGGTGGAGGAGGAGGAGATTTTTCTTTCCCTGAAGAAAATTCAGGTTCTGTTGGTGGCAGTGGAGAGCTGGAGGCTGGAGAAAGTGACCACTGCCCACCTGTGGAAGCCCTGAGGTGGACAGATGCATGGTTCTCAGTGTGGGCTTTCCTTCCTAGGTTTAAAAGGCTGGTAGATACACAGAACACCTACCTGCTGATGTTCCTGTCTTCCACGAGGTGGGTGGTGCTGAGGATGGAGATTATGACCAACCTGATAACGTTGGTCGTGGCCTTGTTTGTAGCGTTTGGCATTTCCTCGGCTTCCTATTCCTACAGAGCCATGGTGATCAGCCTCGTGCTGCAGGTGAGGAGGGCTCATAGGCAGTGGTGCTCTCAGGGCTGTCAACTCTCAGCCCTGTGGCCCTGGTCACATTCAGGGTCAAGGGGCTCTGCTATAGCTTGGGGTTGGCCTTGTGTGATCTGAGCTCTGAACCAACCTACTCTGTTTTCTTGTGAGCACTTCTGAGCGGGGAAGTCTATGTTTAACCTCTGCATCTAATAGAATCATAGATGGCCACAAGTGAAGGGAGCCCATAGCCACAGAGCCCTACACATCTGGTAGGCCCATGGAGAAACTGAGGCACAGACAAGGGAAGGAGTTGTGCCAACAGGCAGAGTTCACAGAGCCAGGATGAGAGCCATGCCTCTGGGTTGCCTGGTCAACGTCTCTGAACTTCCCACTTGCACCCTGGCTGACTGGCACCTGGCAGGGGTTAGAAAACAGGGCATCTCATGGGGTGTGAAGCCAACTGCTGGGTCAGCCTGGAAAGTGTCAGCCAGTCTGGTCTGGTGGGGTTGGCAGGGGCTACACTCAGAAGTCACATCCCGGGCTGGGGTCTTGAGCAGCTTTAAAAACAGGTTTTCTAGGAGATTCTGAGGCAATGACCGCTGCCTGGTGGCCTGAGATCTCCATGCGCCCAGCACTGGTGTTAGGGTGCACAGAGAAGGTGGGGCTGGCCAGGGTTCATGGCCCACAGAGCCCCACAGTGGGGCTGGGAGGCCATAGGCTGCCTCACACCACCTCAGGGGACTGGCTATGCAGGTCCAGGGCTCCCCTCCCCTGGGGTTATCTATTAACTGCTCCTTCGGGGCTCTGCAGCCTTTTCTCCATTTGGCTTGGGATCCTGTGTTTGTCTTGCTGAGCTTTGTCACCAGTGCTCAGGGGTGATTTTGGGTGTGCAAGGGGCTCCACACCTTCCCGGTGAGCCCTGCAGCATTCGTGTCTATGTATCGGCACATGTTCTGGGTGTATGTACACGCTGGTGTGTGCAGCACACCTTTCATGCAGACAGTTGTGCAGTGATCATACCCAGATACTACTGCAGGGCTGTGTTTGTTGGGAGCTAAGCTCGGCTGGTGGTCTATGAGGTGACTGCTGAGCACCGTGACCCTGGAGTCCCTCTAGAGAGCTGCAGGAGTCAGACTAGGAGGCCTGAGCTCAGGGGCTCAGCACCAAGTGAGGGGAGCCCTTTGCACACACGAAATCACTCCTCAGCCATGGGGCCATGCTGAGGACCTGGAGCCAACTGCAGGAAAGGCCACACAAGTCCAGAGGGGCAGTTAGAGGACGGGGTGCCCTGGAACTACAATCCAGTATACATACAGCTTCTTCTGTTTGATATTCTCCTTCCATTTGATATTTCCTGTTTTGCAGAAGCAAAGTGGGTAAGATTGGGTGGCTTGGGATGTCCAGAGTTTTGAATCATTGGCGAGTGGCCTTGGGTAAGTTTGTTAGCCTCTGTGTGTCTGGCATTCTTCACCTGTAAAAGGATGATAATAAACCACAGCTTGTGAGGAAACATGTACACAATAGTACAGATTCAGGCAAAACATCTGGAGTAGTGGCTGGCTCAGACTAAATGTTCCAGAAATGGTGCCCATTGTTATTCCTGTCTCACAGAGCAAACATGAACCCATGTAGCCTACATGCACTTCTGTTCCAGCCAAGCTAGTGCCTCACTAACCTCTGCATGCCTTCTGAAGGGACTGGGTCCATACCACACTCCATGTGGCTTTGCAACCCTAAGAGATTTCTTAGTAAATGCCAGGGGTGCTTCTGGTGGCCAGAAAAAGAACCAAGTCGTAATGGCCCCAACCATCTGGAAACTCACTTTCTGGTGAAGGTTAAAGGCTGGGGTAGGACTATCTTCTGTTGGTTAATTGCGTGGACTAGCATAAAGTTGTGATCATTTTCTCCTTCTGTTCTGCCTTCCATAGCCTGACTTTGTCTCCAGGGCTGTATACTGAGTCACGAAATGCCTGCTGCAACCCAGCAGTCGTCTCACACAATGACAGCTGAAGGCTGGCGACGACACTACTTTCTTCCATGTGTCCCTTTTAAAGAACAAGAAACAGTGTCCCAGAACACTACCAGCTTACTCTGCTTCATGCTTCATCGTCCTCAGTAGTGTCACAGACCTACTGCTAAACCAGTCACTGGAAAGAGAAGTGGAATTAGCATGATTGGTTTGATGGGGAAATCGTTCCACTTTGAAGAGCTGCTCGTGGGTGATGACAGCCTGTGGTTTGGGGAGTACTAGAACCCGTGTCCACCCCCAGTAGCCTCTTGAGCTCTGAGCCTTCTCCTTCCCTCCAGCTGGCATCCATGTTCCAGGCCACGGCCCGGCTTGGCTCGGAGACAGAGGGGTACTTCACAGCTGCGGAGAGGATGCTGCAGTACAAAAAGGCAAGGCTCTGGGCAGGGTCTGAAGTGGGAGCTCTCTGAGGTGGGTGGTGACTCTGTGACCCTGGCAGTAACCACTGAAGAAGATACTGTTGTTCCCATCCCAGAGAAAGGGAACAGCATTTGAGCAAGTTGCCCAAGGTTACACAGCTGATTCAAGTGGCAAAAGTGGTTCAAGTCCACACTTGAACCAAGCAATCTATGCTCTTAACCCCTGTGCCATCCATAGAAGCAATAAACTGTATTTCCCCCAAAGTAAGACTTGGAAAATAATCAGCCTTGAAAACCAGAGATAAAAAATGCCAGCCCCAGTCATCCTATCCTTGCCTTACCTGCCTTACAGAGTAGTCACTGAGCAAGAGAATAGTGATGGCAGGTAAGGCAAGGATAGGCTGATTGGGGCAGGCATATTTGCTTTCTAGCTTTCAGGGCTGATTATTTCCCAGAGAGATCTGCAACTCATGGGATGCAATGAAAGCAGTCCTACGGGGAAATTTATAGTGGTAAATTCCCACATCAGAAAAATGAAGTGAGTGCAAATAACCTAATGTTGAACCTCAAGCTTCTAGAAAAAGAACAGCAAGTTGAACCCAAAGCCTGTACAAGAGAGATTATAATGATCAGAACAGAAATTAATGCACTTGAGACTAAGAAAACAATAAAAAGAATCAATGAGAGTTGATTCTTTGAAAGATTAAAGAAAATTGACAAACCCTTAGCCAACCTTATCAATAAAAAGAAAGAAAATATTGAGTCCATGCCATTAAGAATGAAAAGGGCAAGATCAGAATATAAACTTGCAGAAATCCAGAAGATCATCAGTACCTAGTACTAGAACCTGTACTCTAATAAGATGGAAAATTCAGAAGAAATGGACAATTCCTAGCTACATGTGAATTATCAAAGCTGAATCAAGAAGATATAAAAATTCTAAATAACCCAATATCAGTCAATGAAATGGAGGGGAAACAAAATTACCAACAAAGAAAAGCCCAGCTCTTGATAGATTCACTGTTAAATTCTACAAGAACTTTAGAGAAGATCTAATGCCACTACTCCTCAAACTCTTAAATGAAATTGAAAGGGAAGCAGTACTCCCAAACTCGTTCCTGGAAGCAAGCATTTCCCTGATATCAAAACTACAGAAGGACCCAACCAAAATGGAGAACTACAGGTTAATTTTCTTAATGAACATAGATGCAAAATTCCTCAATAAGATACTGGCAAAATAATACCTATGGCAAATCATGAAGAAGATTATACATCTGACCAAGTAGGATTCAGTGATGCAGGGAAGGTTCAACAGACACAGCTCAACAAATGTAATACACCACATCAACAGAACCAAGAACAAAAACCACGTGATCATCTCAATAGATGCAGAAAAAGCATTTACCAAGTCCAACACCCATCCATGATAGAAATCCTACAGAGAATAGGAATAGATGGTCCTTATCTCAGTCTGATAAAAGCCATCTATGACAAACCAGCAGCCAACCTCATGCTAAATGGACAAAAATTGAAAGCTTTCACTCTAAAATCAGGAAGAAGACAAGGATGTCCATTATCATCACTTCTGTTCAATATAGTTCTCTAAACTTCAGTCAGAGAAAGGACTAATGATAGGAAAGGAACGAATGAAATTATCATTATTTGCAGATGGCATGAAACTCTACATAGATGATTCCCAAAACTCCACTAAAAGAGTTCCAGATTTAGTAACCAACTTCAGTAGCATGGCTGGATACAAAGTCAATACTCAAAAATCAATAGCATTTCTGTACACAAATAGCAAACTCATGAAGAAAGAATTTAGGGAAACAACTCCTTTCACAATAGGGCAAAAAAAAAAAAAAGGAACTACTTAGGAATCAAACTAATAAAAGAAATGAAAGACTTGTGCAGTAATAACTACAGTATTCTGAAAAAGGAGTTGGGAAGTGGATATCAGAAAATGGAGAGATATTCCTTGTTCTTGGATATGCAGAACTGATATAGTGAAAATGGGCATACTTCCAAAACTGTTATACAGATTTAATGCAATCCTGATCAAAGTACCAATAGCATACCTTATGGAACTAGAGAAAGCAACCCTAAAATTCATACAAAACCAGAAGAGACCTGGAATAGCAAAGCAAATAACAAAGGCAAGGCAGGGGCATTATAATCTCTGACTTGAAATTATACTATAATGCTATCATGTTAAAAACAGCATGGTACTGGCAAAAAACAATTAACAAAAAAACAGACCTGAGGATCAATGGAATGGAATAGGAGATGCAATAATAACTCTAAACACACTCAGCTACTTTATCTTTGACAAAGGGGCCAAATAACTTCACTTGAAGAAAGATAGCTTCTTAAATAAATGGTACAGAGAAAAGTGGCTAGCCATGTGCTAAAAAGTGAACCTAGACCCATATGTCTCACCATGCGTTAAACTGAAATAAAAGTGTTATCAAAGATCTAAATATTAAAACAGAAGATAGAATAGGCAGAACCCTTGAAGGCACAGGTGTATGCCAAGACTTTATAAACAAATCCCAATTTCACAGGGCATTTTACAAAGAATTAGTAATTAAGATCTCATCTTATTAAAAAGCTTTTGCACAGCAAAAGAAACCACCAACAGAATGAAGTGATAACCCACAGAGTGGGAAAAATTATTTTTTGGGGGAACACAGTATTATGGTTTGTATCTAGATCCTGCCCCCCACAAACCTCATACAGTCATAGGGCTGTTTCAAAAGTGGCTGAATCTGGAGTGTGTTAGGTTAGGACTAAAGGCATATGATTACTAAACCAGTACCCTGCTTGGCTTGGCACTGCCCTAATTCCAGTTGTCTGGATAGAACAAAAGGGGTAGAAAGATGCTGTTAAGGTCTGACCCTTGTTGCTTTTGCTACCACGTGGATGCCATGAACCGTCTCTCCTCTATGATGCCCCTCTGCTATGTGCCACTCTGCCTTGGAGGCAGCTGATTATGGACTGAAACCTCTACAAACTGTGAGCTAAACAAACCCTTTCCCCTTTAACTCAGGGTGTCAGCTATTTTGTCTCAGCAACAAGAGAAAAGTAACTAAGACACACGGTGCTATTGCTTCTATGGATGTCATAGTAGTTAAGAGCACAGATTGCTTTGGTTCAAGTCCACCTTTTGTCACTTGGAATCCACAGTGGGACCTTGCACAACTTGCTGAATTTCTCTTCTTTCTCTGAAATGGAGTCAATAACAATGTGTCCTTCATTGGGTTATTATAGAGATGAAATGATAAAGTTGTAAGTTTCTTGGCATGATGCTTGATGCATAGCCAAGGCTGATTACTATGCTGTCTGTGGTGACAGAGGAGACCCTTCTATGGGTCAAGCACTGGGCTGAGCCCTTTATATAGTGAAGGGGGGTTTGCATGCCCTTTCGGGTGCCCCTTCCCAATTAGGCCACTCATGCACCGAGAGGGCTGGCAGGAGATCTTTATTGTAGGTAGGCGAGCAGGAGGCAGGAAGGTAGAGAGAGAGAGAGAGAGAGAGAGAGGAAGAAGAAGCAGAACAAGAGAGAAGAACAAAGAAAGGAAGGTCCTTTTATCAGTTTTGGGGTGGGCTATTGCTTATTTATGAGGAGTGAGCTACTTTTAACCTATCACAGGCCAGATTGCTTTTATGGGCCCAGTCCTGCAGACACAGGTTTCAACTTTCCTGGACCACTGTGGCCTTGGGGGGGAGGGAAACCAGAGATAAGGGCATGAGGTCATTTTAGGAGCCAAGATGTACCAGGAGAATGCAGCCTGTGAGGCGGCGTCACAGCATACTTTAACATGATCAATTCCCTAACATATAGATTGCATCATGAAATTATAGAACAACTTTGCAAGATTGAATCATCTAGACGAGGATAATTGTGTGACATCGATTGAATTATTGATTGAATTATCCAGATGTAACTGAGTCTTGGCTGGGCTGAGTGTCCTGTTTAATTGGATCACACAGCCTGGGGCTGGCGAGACCTGGGGAGCCAAATCTCTGGGCCTAGGGTTCCATAGGATTTGTGAATCACAGGGCTCTGCCCTAACTCCAGGGTTTCTGCTGTAACATTGCACCAGCAGTGGAGACCCATGACTGTGATCACAAACCCATCATTTAACTTGTTGGAGCCTGTTTCCTTACCTGTGAAATGCATCTCAAAGGCCCATGCCCTAGGGCGAGGATGGAGAGGGAGGAAATATACCCAAGGTCTCTGAGCTCTAAATAGGAGTGGTTAATGATTTCTGCTACCAGTGTCACTGTGGTTCTGACTTTCAGTTCTTCAGAGCCTCACAGTAAGTTGGAAAAGGTGCTGTGTGACTAACAAGGAGGGGCTACTTATATGGGTTTTTCACTCTCCTGGAACAAAACCATGCACATTTCGGGTGCATATGGGTGAGTGTGGGGTGGAGGGATGTTCGCTCCTCCCAGGGTGTGCCTCGGGTCACTGAGCATGGTCATGGCTTGACTGTGGTGCTGGGCAGACTGGTATGGAAGGGCAGGTTTTCAGGGGACAGGCAGAGGCTGATAACTATTGACTTCTTCCTTCAAAAATAAGATGTTCATTTCTGAGGCCCCTTTACGTGTGGAAGGTGCAAGTTGTCCCTCTGCATGGCCACAGCATGGGGAAATCACATTCCAGGATTATCAGATGAAGTACAGAGACAACACTCCTATTGTCCTCAATGGAATCAACCTGACCATCCCTGGCCAAGAAGTGGTGGGCATCGTGGGAAGGACGGGCTCTGGTGAGCTTAGTCCTCGGGCAGAGCATTTCCCTTTTTGGGGCCTTTGGGTGCCAGACCTTTTGGGAACTTCCACTTGCCAGGTCACCCAAAGTATTCCCTTGTCCTTCACTGTGTACTGGCCCCTGCACTGAGTGGACATGGGTAACTAAAACCCCAGGTTCCTCCTCTGGGGGGATCCAGTGGAGGGATACAAATGATAATTAAGTTTGCAGTGGTGGCCATGGAGGAAATAATCAGTGTCAGGTCCTCCCACCATCCCTCCCTTCCTTTCCGTAATCCCTGCCTGGTCCTTTCTCATCAGTTGCCTTCCTCTCCCTCTTCCTTCCACCTTCTTGATTTCTCTTTGCCCTTCTGCTCCTGCCACTCTTGGGAGATCTGGTCCAGATGTTTCTCCTGTGCCTTTGAATTCAGAGACACTGTTCAGACTTGGTTTCTGGGTGCCTCATCTCTAGCCCTAGACATCGCAGAGCTGCCTTGCCCAGGCAGCACCCTGGGTGACTGGGTCTTTGCCTCCTTAGCACTCCAGGAACGCAACTGTCACCACCATGAGATGATGAGCGTCTTGCTCTTTCTCCTTTCATCTTCTATGCTTCTTGTTTCCACTTGCAGTTGGTCTGAGAGAGCTGGGCCTGGCATAGAGAAGCCAGCCTTCAGACAGTGGTCCAACTGACAGCACTCACACAGTAGGTATTTACTGAGGACCTACTGTGTGCCTGGGAACTGAAAAAGGGAACAAGACACGGCTTCTGTCTTCACAGGCCTTACCTCTGAAAGGGGTTGAAAGTGCAAATGGCTTTGATGTTGATGAGTGAAAAGGGCCTGGGTTGTGATGTAAGGAATGAAGTGCATGGGCTGGGACACAGAGGGGTCTGGGGTACCGAGGGGATCTGGAGTAAGAAGTGGACCGGTCCACCTAAAGCTTAGCTACACTCAGATCCAGCAACTTACTGCTTGGGGAACATGGGCCAGTTCTGCTGAGTCTCAAGAGAAGCATGCAATTTGCATTTCTGTATATAGAATCTTTGGGCTTTTTCAAATGGTGACAAAGAATTAAAAAGTAACTGTAGCACTGTATGCGTGGAATAAGCATGTGTGTTCCTGGCTGTGGTACAGGGGTTCCATTGGCGACCTCTGGTCTAGGCTGTCAGAAAGTTGCTCATGGCTTTGGACACGGGGGCAGAGGAGCCCCTGGCTCATGGCTCCAGAAGGAACCAAAGAAGGGAGGAGGTCAGGTGCAAAGGCCAGAAGTTACCTGTGCTTCCTTTGGTGTAGGTTCAGGAAACTGAGGCTCCATGTATTTCTTGCCCAATAGGAAAGTGCTCCTTGGGTGTGGCTCTTTTCCGCCTGGTGGAGCCTGCAGCAGGCCGCATTCTCATCGATGGGGTGGACATCTGCAGCATTGGGCTGGAGGACCTGCGGTCCAAACTGTCAGTCATCCCTCAAGACCCAGTCTTGTTCTCCGGTACCATTAGGCAAGTTTGAGGCCAGTTAAAATGATAACTACTATGTTATGTATATTCTGCCATATAGCAAGAACCAAATGGTTTAAGGAAGAGACCTCTGTAGCCTCATTATACTGGAAAGGTCAAGGCTGGATTCAAGGACTTAGTTTTTCCCTAGCTCTGCCTTTGCTTTATTTTCAAATGCTACATGTGGGCCCCTGGGGGCTCCAAGGGTCCCAGTTCTGTGGCAGGATGGTTGCAATCTCTCCTGTTCAGTCCAGCAGAAATGACCGTGTATCTTTCCTCACAGTTGTGTTAAAGCTTTGATTTATCACCTTATTTATCACCATATGTGTGTGTGTGTGTGTGTACATATATATGTGTGTGTGTATTTAAATAAGAAATTATGATAGTTGAAGACACCTTGACATTAATCCTGCTCAAAATCCTCTCCCTCACTTCAAGCACACTTATCCTATGGTTCTTGCTGCTTTCTGAAGCAGTTCTAGAAGTCCTCTTTCATGAGTGTCTTTGTGCTGTCATGGCAGCCTCTGTGTTCTGAATTGTTTCTTTGTTTTTTGGTTTTTTGAGATAGGGTCTCACTATGTGATTGAGACTGAGCTGGAACTCACTATGTAGCCCAGGTTGGTCTCGAACTCACAGCGATCCTCCTGCCTCAGCCTCCTGAGTGCTGGGATTACAGGCGTGTGCCACCACACCCAGCTTCCATGTTCTGAATTGATTCAAAATATTTTCAGCAATTTATGTAGAATAAAAATATTACACTGTGTCCTCATCCACCTTATTCACCAAATCTGGCACCATGTGACTTCTGGATCTCTACCAGCGTCAAAATGACCATGAAAACATTTAAAATGGATTCAGGCCATTGAGGCAGCCAGGATAACACAATTAAAGACACTCACAAAGAGAGTGCCTGGGATCTAGTCCAGTGGTTCTGGCACCTGCCTCACAAGCACAAGGACAGGAGTTTGATCCCTAGTACAAAACAAACAACAAACAAACAAGAACTTTCAGAAGGGCAAGAACAATGGGATAATGAGTGTGTTTGAAGTGAGGGAGAAGATTTTGAGAGGGGTTAATGACAAGGTGTTTCTTACCGTAATAGTTTAGAAGACTTAAATGTTCATTATATTTCTGATCACACCTCATAATCACTGTGTCTGGGGATTCCCATGTGCTGATTAGGTCATATCCAGATCATGTGCTACACTCTTAGAGTGGGCTGTGGAGCCCACCTAGAGCATAGGGGCCCCTATACTGACTTGAGGGTTGGAGATGAGGTGGTCCCAAAACAAAATGTGGAGTCTGCTACCTGCAGAAGCAATGTGGTAGTTTGCTGAGTTTCTTAAACCCAGGAATCCCATTGTAACCATTTTTGGCCATTTACTGTATATAAAATGAGTGTTCACAGGTTGTTAAGCCTTCCTTTCCTGTGGCAGGTTCAGCCTAGATCCCTCTGACTCTTACACAGACCAGCAGATCTGGGATGTCTTGGAAAGGACTTCCCTAACCAAGACTGTGAGTAGCTCCAAGGTCTGCTCCTTGCTCTCAGCTGGCATCTTCACAGGGAAAGCAGCTTTCTGGGGCTCCCCTCACGTGGTGTCCCAGATGCTGTTGCTTTGATAATGGATTAAATAATCTCAAGAGATGATTTGGAATTGCTAATGAAGGCTAAGGCCAGGTACCAACAGGGTGTCAGGCCCTGTTCTAAGATCTGGGGCTGCGTGAAGCAAAGATCTTTGACCTCCTGGGGCTTGCATTCAATGGGAGACAGACAAAAAATGGATGGAGACACTTGCAGAGAGTAGGAGATGCTGCAAAGGTAACTATGAGGCAAAAGCAGTTGCATAGGGGAAACAACTCCTCTGATAAGGTGACCAGGCAAGGCTCCTTTCTCTTCTTCCTCCCTCCTCTTCTTGTCCCTCTCTTTCCCCCAAGTACTAGGGATCAAACCCAGGGCCTTTGCATTGGGCTACATCCCCAGCCTTTTAAAAAAATTTTGAGACCTTCTTGCTAAACTGGTAAGTTGCTCAGGCTGAGCTTTAATTTGTAATCCTCCTGCCTCAGCTTCCCAGAGTGCTGAGATTCCAGGCATGTACCACTATGCCTGGCCAGGAAAGGCTTCTTTAAGAATGTGGTAGTTGAGCTGAAATCATACATGAAGGCGGACAAGTGGAAAGATCTTTGCTAGAATCAGGCACCAGAACTCACATGTACAAAGGCCCCAAGGTGAGAGCAAGCCCCCTTTGCAGTTAAGGAATGGCAGGAGGCGGGAGCGGGGAGGGTGAACTGTCACAAAATGCAACAGGAAAGTACTGTGGCTCCCTGAGGTCCCCCACAGTGGCCTGCATGTTGTCTCTTCTTCCCCATGGCACAGATCTCCAAGGTCCCTGGGAGGCTGCATGCAGAAGTGAAGGAGAGCAGTGGCAATTTCTCTGTCAGGGAGAGGCAGCTGCTGTGCATTGCTCGAGCCCTTCTTTGCAACTCCAAGGTGAGAGGCCATTACCGAGCGGCCGTCACTAATCACTGGTGCCGTGCAGCATGGTAAACCATGCTGACTCTCTCCCCGCACTCACAGGGCAGGGACACCATACTGTATCTTCTTGCCAAGGCTCCCAGAAGGCTCCCCTGTGCCACTGGGCCATTCCAGAGCAAGTGGGGTGTGGACGAGGCATGCTGGGTGAGGGAGGGTTCACAGCCTGGACTCTTGTTACTCTGAATCCTACGACTAAGCTGAAATGGTGGTGACAGGAACCAGATTAGGATCCTTTTTCCTAGAAGAAGGCAAGATTTGAAACCAGCTGATTTAAAAAATGCCTATTGAATACCCTTCTTAAAACTTGAATGCAAGACATCACTTTTTCCAAAAAGTAGAATTAGGACTCAGAGGACAGCTGATATGGGGGAAACTGCATGGTTTTTATTGATTTATTTTTTTGTTTTTGTGTGCTGAGGCTGTAACCCAGGGTCTCACACATGCAAAGCATAACTATGCCCCCAGCTCTTGTTGCACATAAAATGTCTGATATAAAAGTGTTTTTCATCACTCCTTCAAGTTTTCCAGGTATTTCACCATAATTTCAGTAACTGGAGTGGCCAGGATCAAACTGCTCTCACACAAGGGGCACCACATGTGTAGACATACACACACACATACACACACACTTACACACATGTGCCTGCACCACCTGCATACTCCACACATGCACTCAAGTGCACACCACATACGCCATCTCAATTCACGGTAATTGCAAAATCTGTTTGTTTACACTGTTAGACCTGAGGGGGAAGAGCTCCATAGGGCCTGCAGTGGGGAAGAAGGTTTCTAAAGAGGTAGGATTTGTCTCCTCTTTGTAGGGCACAAACAGTAGAACTTACAACCTGTCAGTAGCCCTTTCTTAACTTCTTAGTTCCTTCTTTCATGGGAAAAGGGCTATATTTGCACATCATGCTTTCTGTGCTATAATTTTTATTGCGTATTGTTAAATAGGTACAGATACATTGGAGTAATGAGACTATCTGTATATGGCGATAGGCATCTCATGTACCTCCTAGGTGCACACCAGCCCATTTTCGGGATGTTTGTTCTAGTTGAATTCAGGCAGATGGAAAGGTAATTAATAGCCCAAGAAATTGTCCCTAGGGGTAGGGTTGGGGATGGATCTCAGGGGTTGAGTGTTTGTCTAGTAAATGAGGCCCTGGGTTTGTCCCAGCCCTGAGCCATTTTCATTTCCAGGATCTTCTGGTCACTAAAGTATAGTTAGCTCTTGTTTGAAACTTAGCATCTGTTGGTAATGCCTTGGACAATTCTAGTGCAAAGTAGGTTTTGAACTCAGCTCAATTATCCCCTTTTCC
Organism: Fukomys damarensis; assembly: GCF_012274545.1. Taxonomy (NCBI): domain Eukaryota; kingdom Metazoa; phylum Chordata; class Mammalia; order Rodentia; family Bathyergidae; genus Fukomys; species Fukomys damarensis. The sequence continues at coordinate 6,093 of NW_022901026.1, read as the reverse complement.
AGCTGGGAAACACAGGCCTGGTGCATGAATGGTAGAACCAAGACCAAGACCTAAGTCTTGGTAGCCCAAGCAGCCTGCTTTCACCTGTTTTCTTCCCCCCAGGTCACCCTTATTGATGAAGCCACAGCCTCCATTGACCTGGAGACCGATACCTTGATTCATCGCACAATCCGAGAGGCTTTCCAGGGCTGCACAGTGCTGGTCATTGCCCACTGCATCACCACTGTTCAAAACTGTGACCGAATCCTGGTGATGAGCCATGGGAAGGTGAAAGTTGCTTGTGTCTTGGGGATGGTTGGAAGATGGGTGGATACTAAGGCTCTTGGCACAGGAGGCCTGCAGATCCTCCCAGATTGAGCTCACCTGTCCTGGTCTCCTCCCCTCCTTTCTCCAGGTCGTGGAGTTTGACAGGCCCCAGATCCTGCAGAAGCAGCTCGGGTCATTGTTTGCAGCTCTGCTGGCAGCAGGCCACTCTTGGCTGAGATCAGGAGAGGTGGCGACCATGTGAAGACTGGTGGCCAAGCTCAAAGTAGCACCAAGGTGTACCTGCAAGGCCTGCAGCCCATGATGTGGCTCTTTCCCCTGGAAGCAGTGCTGAGGTGTGGTGACAGGTGCTGGGATGGAAAAGGAGGTTAAGAGAGAAAACTCAAAACAGGCTACTTTGTGGCTCACAAACCTTAGAACCCAGTCCTGCTTGAGACCACAGGGCCACATGATCATGTGCCTCTTTTTAGTTCATATGCTAAAAAATTACATAGTAATGTAACAGCACATTACAGTGTTCTGATCTATGTTAGAAATGTTGCAAATGATGTATTGATTTGGTAGAAAATAAAACAAAGGAAAAAGGTCACATGCTTTGTTCTGCTTTCTGTGTTAGTTAAGATTTGTTCAGTTGCAAGCAACAGACACTCTCAAACTGACTTCTGGAAAAGGTACTTTATTGGCTTATGTGACAGAATATTCCAGAAAAAATTATGTCCGGGCGCTAGGATTGAAGGATATCTGTCTTGAGAGCTCTGTCTTTTTTCTTCCTTTTTTTGGCTTCACTTTCTAGCTACCTTTCATTTTCCCCTGACAATGTAGCTCCCAACATACACCAGCTCAGCATCCAGGTCTTCTGGCCCCAGTAATTCAAGCAGAAGTTTCAGGGCTCTCTCAGTAGGTCAGTTTGGGTCGTGTGCACATCCAGAACTAATCAGGTGTTAAGCAGTTGGAATACAGTGACTGTCAAGCCCAAGTCACTTATCCATACCTAAACTTGGGGCTGGGGGCTGCTTCCCTGAAAAATAGAAGCAGAAAATGTAGGGGGTCCCAAAATAAAACTGGAGTGCTCTTCCTACGTTAAAGGAGAAATAGGTATGGATGCTCATAGGCCCAAAATGGTAGCTGCCTACTATGTTTGTTTACAGATTAGATAAACAGGTGGAATAGTTAGTTTAAAACAGATACCAATTGGAAGTAAGATCATTTATTTCCTCCTTGCCCCTCCAACATGTTTATAGATATCTAAATAGGAAAAAATTTATTTTCAGTGTACTTATAGGGAGACCCCATTGAGGGGGTAAAGTTCAAAGTATTTTTGTTTTAAAAGTATGGTGTCTGTTCCAAAACTTCATAAAAAAATTAATTCAGTAAACCAATATTTTCCACTGTTCTTGCTCTGGGACAGGCACCAGTGATGTAATGATATCCCCATGCTCATGGAATTTGGAGACCAGGTAGACAGTACACAAATAAATAGGCCATTCCAGACCAGAGGTACTGGAGGTGGTGGTGGGGCAGGGGGTCCAGGCAGGCAGAGCAGGCACCCAGGGAGAAGTGTGGCTGCCCACTCACTGAGACCTGTAATGAGCAAATGTTTACTCAGATGAAGAGGACTGGGCAAGAAGATGGTTCAAGGCAGAGAGAACAGGCAACAAATCTGTGCAAGGAGGAACAAGGACCAGGGCTGACATGATTTCTGCACCAACCAGAAAAGATGCCATTTCTACCTGAAGATGGTGACACTTGCCTCTCTCACACCTTCAGTTCTCTTCCCAGAATTCTCTAGTGGTACTTGCTTCTTTTTTTCTAGGTGAACATCTTTTCTTAAATATCCCTTCATCCTGTGATTTTTTTTCCCACCAACCCTTCCCCTCTCTCTTTTGGGAGGCCATGAAGGATTGGTGAGCTCTACACCGTCCCAACCCATCTTTGAGGGGCTGTAGTGTTACCAGATAAAAATGAGTCAGTGCAGAGTGGCCACTGGAGGTGCCTGATATGATGGAACAACCAAGGATGACTTCTACCTCAGGTGACCTAGACCAGCACAGCCCGGAGGTGGCATCTCATTGAGCCTGCTTAGAAGGACTGACAGCCTCACTGAGCAACAAGAGTGTCAGATGTACCCAAAGCATTCTCAGAAGTGCTGAGTTCCTAGCAGATCCAAGACAGGCATTCTCAGCTGAGATACCAAGATGGGTTAAAGCAGTACAGGAACAGTAAGGCAGCTGATTTCACTATTTGTGAAGCTCCTGCCCAGCTTGCATTATTTCTCAGCAAACTTGCATCATATCTTTACCTATTGATTTCTCCCTGGTATTAAGGATCCCAACATTTTATTGTTGGCCCTGGATTTGATGGCACTACAATAATGACCTTGGGCAAGAGCAGCAAGATGCTGACCTGCATTCACTAGAATGTAATGTGTCCTACAAGACAGTTGAATCATCATTTGCACCTTTAAGGGTTTGAGTTCGATTCTCTGCGGTAGTGACGAGTTCAGGAAGATCAAGACAAAGACAGGGAAACAGCCAAACCATGAAGAACAATAGGTTTGACGTTTGGTGTTGAGGCAGGAGATTAAGGCGTGGCCAGCCGACTTGGCAAGTGGGCATGACCCATCAATCCTAGAGGTCCAGGACACATGTGCACAAGTCTTACACCTGGGATCAATCATAGAATGCTATCTTTAATTCTTGTGGTGTGAAATCAAGCAGGTTTTTTTGAGAGGATAGCCTAGATCTGATGTCAGAATAGGGATACCAAAGATTGTTGCTATTGGCCTCATGGCCACTGTTAGCCTTCTCAGTGGCCCTCTCTGCACTCAGCAGAGAATAGTTCTTTTCCTATCTTTAATAAGTGTAAAATCTTGCTACTTTTTCATGTGTTCTGCCCAATTCTTCATTCAGGGAAACAAGAACCTGCAAAGGTTCCCTGGGAAGAATATAGTACCTCAGATCCCGGTAACTGTGTGAGGGGAATAGGATATCCATGACAAGGGAAGAGAAGTTCCTTAAAGATACTAGCATTGTTCAGTACCACTGGCTGCAGCTACTGGAGGTCCTGGGATTGGGAGGGGAATTGGCAGGTGAATGTATAAATTCCCCAGGCTCTGAGTAGAGTACTAGGCCCTGCCTGAAGAGCTGAGGTGACTCTACAGGAAAAAGGCAGTGTAGCAGCTGCTGCTGTTGCTAGTATTGCTGGCATTACTGGAGCCCCAACCCTGTACCCACCCAGAATGGTAGACTCTGTCCCACCTGCAGATGGAGCAACCCTGCCTTTGGGTGTTATGGCTCCTGCACATGGTGTTAGATCACCCATGGGCTCACCAACTGTGTTTCCCCCCACTTGAGGAACACTAATAAGCATAGCCCCTCCAGGAATGAGACCCTTTCCATCAGGAGTATGAAGCCCACCTCCTCCAGGTATGAATCTGCTGGGAATCTGGGATACTGTTGATCCACCTAGGTGACATTTTTCCCTGAAGTGCGTATTATGAAATTGAAGACTGAACTTATTGTCCTCTCTTTTTGCATTAGTAATAACTAATGATAAATGCATGGAACAATTAAGAGAAACAAAATGGCTCTTCTTGCCTGGCCCTGCCCATCCTAGAGCTGTTTTGGGGAGTGGCCTCCAGTAGACAGGAGGAAGAGCTCCAAGTTCAGTGTTGCAACCATAACACTTGGTTCAAAGGTCCTTGTGCAGCAAATTTAGTGCCTGTTGTTCTTGACTGGGCCAGCAGGTGGCAGCTCCTTCCCAAAAATGTGGGAAGGCCCTGCCAGTTTCAAAATGGGCAGGACAGATGAGATTCCACCAGCAAAGTGCTGATCCTTGGTCAGGAACAGGAAATAGATCTTGTGGCCACTCAATCTGCAGGGCCATCCCACCTGCCCTGTGCCCACCTCCAGTTGCAGCCTCTTGGAGTTGGTCACATGTTGGAGTCACTTAAAGAATTTTGAACCATTGCTGTCTATTTCCAGAAGCTCTGGTTTAATTAGTTTGCATGAAAACTGAGTGTCAGTATTTTTACAAGCTTTAGGAGAATCTAAAGTACAGCTAAATTTGATGACTACTGGCTCCAGTAAAGCAGAATTTTTTGAAAAGTAGTATTTGGGAAAAAAAAAATGGGTGATATTTTATTTCTTAAGTGTTAAATGTATGTGTTTTTTGCTATGTAAAATTCTTTTTCAAATTACTTCCAGGAAGATGTCAGAATGGTGAACATCAGAGAAACAGCCTCTCTGAGATTGTATCTAAACACTTAATCTAAAGTACAGCTAAATTTGATGACTACTGGCTCCAGTAAAGCAGAATTTTTTGAAAAGTAATATTTGGGAATAAAAAAATGGGCGATATTTTATTTCTTAAGTGGTAAATGTATGTGTTTTTTGCTATGTAAAATTCTTTTTCAAATTACTTCCAGGAAGATGTCAGAATGGTGAACATCAGAGAAACAGCCTGTCTGAGATTTGGTATCTAAACACTGGAATATAGCAATGTGAGGAAAAGAAGGAGTGAAGTGGTTCCCTGATAAGGATCTGAAGCAAGAATTGAAGCCCACAGGGACAGTGAAGAGAGAGACTTCAACAGAAGAGAAGGAGGTAGTAAGCAATGCTTTCTTCCTGAGCCTAGGCCCACTGTGTGGGAGAGGCAGCTCAAACTTGCAGAAGCATGGTGACTACTAGTGACCCCAGAGGCCACTGCAGAGAAATGTGCTAGTAGAATGGAGCAGTGAACACAGCAGACTACAGTATCTGGTGAGTTATTTAGTATTGGACATTTCCTGGGAGAGGGCAATTGACCAGTAACCATCTTGGAGAGAGGCCAAATGAGCTCTGAACTCAGAGTAACTGCAGGCTAACTCCATTTAGCAGGTCAAGTGAGGTCAGGGTGAGGTAGAATGGAGTTTAAGTTAGCAGAAGGTCAAGGAGCAAATTCAAGACTGCGGGGAGCTGAATTTAAGCCCTCAGGAGGCATATGGAGTGTTGCAGGCTTCACACACTGGGTTCCAGCCTCACAGCTAGAAACCAGTTTGAATTTCAGTGGACCTAAGGTGCAGGCTTGTTAGTATTATCTGCTACCCCACCTTAAATCTATGGCTGACTTGCTTGGATTAATCAACATGGATCTGCCCATTCTGTCTACCAGTTACAGCAGAAACATGCCCTGAAGTGGCAGCACCACTGAGCTAAATCCCTGGCCCTGTTTTCTTTTTTCTTGATTGTTTGTTATTGTTTTTACATGAATTTGAACATTTTTACTAGTTTTCTTATTGATCTGGTCTGTTCCTGTTCTTATTTCTTCCTTCTCTCTTTCCTTCATGTCTTCTTCACCAGTTTCTTAAAGTTCACATAATCCTTCAGCCTTGCTTCTAATCTCTTTTTTTCTTCTATTTCTCTATTTTTCCTCCAACACTCTAAATTTATTCCCTTGAGGGTAAAATTGCCATATTGAGGGCATATTTACTGTATACAATTTTCTGGTTCATTTTAGATTTTGTTATATAACCACAAATATAGTTCATATGCCTAAAGGTGACAAATTAATACTTACCACAGTTTGTCATTTTCTAGAATGTGTTTGATGCTATTGTTATTACTGATTGCACTACTTTAGCCAAGGTGACATAATTTTTCTAATCAGTTGTTCTTCCTGGTATGCCAAGACTGAGATTGCATAAGGGTCATAAACAATACTATAACCAAAGAACCAGTGACTAGGACAAATAGGCATCAACTTCTCATCTCCAATAAGTTGAAGAAGTAGAATCTTGCAACAGACTCAAAACACAAAAATCAGCTACACCTGGAAGACATCTCTGAGAAG
>NW_022901025.1:16295-44003 GCF_012274545.1 Fukomys damarensis | reverse complement strand
TGGCCGTGATCGGCTGCCATCTTATGGCATTATTTACAATAACTATTTTGTAGAGCTGAGTTTTGCTTTCCAGAAAAAGCACCTGTTTTTTGTAAATCATGTGTACTCTGTGGAGCCATAATTGTGGCCTTGTACAGTTATCCTTGAGATTGTTTTTCATCCTTGAAGTTGTTTTTACTTTCATACTATTGCCTGATATAAGTGTGAGAGCCATCTGGCAGGTAGTAGTAGTAGTAGTAGTAGTAGTAGTAGTAGTAGTAGTAGTAGTAGTAGAAGAAGTAGTATTAGAAGTAGAAGTAAAAGAAGAATAAAGAAGAAATCTGTTTGAATCTGAGCATGACTCAGTGTGTTTACTCTCGGTGAATCCTCTCAGGTTTGGGGCCTGCTGGCAGGACCCCGACGTTGCGGCTCGCGACAGTGCCCATACAGACTTAGGCACAAACTAGTTGAGAAGCTGTGTGTTTTCATTCCTTACTCACAGGAGTTCCTCCTCCCATCTCCATTGGCCTGGGGTCCAGGGTTCACGGTCTATGCCAAACAATTAATTTCATCCCACACCTTTTATTCCCCTCCAGATTTTTAAATCCCTCCTCACTCTGAATTTCTCTTCATAGTTATTTTTGGCATGTTGGATTCCACAGACTGGAGGACAATCAGCTCTGGAGTGAATGTTTGTATAGTCTATGTGTCCTTGTTGACTGATATAAGACTATATGTAAAGGGCTAATTAGAGCAGTTAGTGAAATATGAACCAATTACAAATTTTACCTCTCACAATCTCTTCCTCTCTTTATTATAGAATCCTTTTCCCATTTTCATGTTTAAAGGGTTTTGTTTTGTGTCGCGAGCTGCGACGTCAGGATCCTGCCAGCAGGTCCTAAACCTGAAAGAACGAGGACAGAGAGATGGAGGTACCTTTCTTCTCATGTTCCTAGCTTGGTTTATTACAGAACCTCTTCCTTTTATACTCTCCAGCTGCATGGGAGCAAGGGCTGCACGGGAGCGAGAGTACCACCCACACATTCCAGAGGGAAACAATAACAACCATTATGGGTTACATCTGCTAGGCAATAGATCAGACCACCAGCTGAACTAGCCCATTGCTATAGCGACGGCACGTCCACACTGCTCGGGTGAATCACAGGTCAATATGGCTGTGCTCATGTCGTGTTCCTTTACAATGCTCTCCATAGTTTTGTAGTTTTCCAATCTTTCTAATGTTGATTGACTTTCTTCATCATAAAGCAATAGTTTCTTATAATTGCAAGAGATAATGTTTTTAATATGCCACAAATATTCTTAGTTGGCACAGACTCAATCTTTGGGCTGGGACTCTCACATCTGGAATAATGCAGCCTTCTATGCCAAGGCAGACTCCAGCTACAATTATGAGGGATGTTTCAAACAAGTTCCCTAGCCACCCTGTGAAGGGATCATCAATTCAAGAGTTTTTAGTAACTTCATCAGTTGAAGTACGGAAACCTTATAGCATCTTAGTGATGCTCCCATCTAAGGCTTTATTATTAGGGATAAAAGTTCAACATTTTCCTCCTAACAAGATACATTTTCCCCCATATCATACGTAGAGCAATCTGGTATTCCCAGGCCATCTAGCTACCTGTATGTAGTTGGCTAACTATGCCATGAAGTGCATCCCTTGTATAGTTAAATGTGTTTTTAGAGAAGATTAAATGAGAGAGTTTTACTTCCTAGTTGTGTCTTGAAATGTATTTCTGGAAGAAAGTTAGGCTTATTGAGTATTTTGTCTAATTTTGTCATTCACTTTTTGGTTTGCATGGCTTATGATTTTTGAAAATATTTATTCACTTTTAAAATTATTAAGAACCCAGGCAGTGTTTTCTGACTGCCCACAATTATCAGGGTCCTAATAACCAACAAACTGCTATCCATTTTTTCCACTACAGTTTTGTTTCTATAAAGGCTGAAAGACAGAAATGTGAAGGTAAAATTACTCATAAACATGAATTAAATCTTATCTAAAGAAAGAAGGAGGGACTTTGCTTCTGTACTTGTTATCCAGTTCTTCCTGGATATCATCTGATCACACTTTATTGGTATTTTAAAAATGTTTTGGCTAAGAATATAAATGAAAAATTTTATTGGAGTATTTCTCTCACTTTCATGGGAAAAGTCACTGTAATTATGTGATCAGTTTTTGTCTTTTAAATTTTTGAGGGAATCTCCATTAAACTTAACACCCCATCCCTCCCTCCTGCCCATGACACCCACCATTTCCCTTTCTGTACCAGTGAATCTGATGACTGTCAGTACCTCACGCAAAGGGAATTTAATGCTGTTTTGGTGACTTTGTCTTATGTCATCAAGGTGTATCCATGTTTTAACATTTATCAGAATTGCCTTCTTTTTAAAAGGCTGAATAATATTGCTTTCCATCCCACATTTTTAATATTCACTCCTCAGTAACTGTGTGTGTGTGTGTGTGTGTGTGTGTGTGTGCTTTTCTTACTTTAGGTACCATTAATTGTGTCATGATGTAGGTAGTTGTGAAAATGGTTTTTAGATCCTATTTTCTTTTTAAAAGTATTGATCCACAATAATACTTAATAAAATACATGTATGCAATGTGTAATAATCAAATTTGTCTAATTAGCATTTCCATCTTTGAGAATCTATTTCAATTTTTTATATATTCCTAGAAGAATAATTTACTTAAACGTTTCAGGAACCGCCATAATGTTTCCCACAGTGGATGTACCATCTGCCATTTTCCACCAGCAACATATGAGTTTTCCTATTTCTCCATATCCTCTGCAACATTTATTACAAGTTTGCTGCTTTTTTCCTTAATTTTTTTTTCTGTTTCATATACTGTTCTCTTTCCTTCCATTTTGTTCTTTGTTTCTTCTTTTTGTTGTTGTTGTTTTCTGAGACAGGGTCTCACTGTATAGTCTAGACTAGCCTCAAACTCACTAGGTAGCAAAGGCTAGCCTTGAAATCATGACAATCCTCCTGCTTCAGACTACCTAGTGTTGGAATTTCAGGCATGCACACCCACATCTGGCTTCCTTCCATCTCTGTGGTGCTAAACTATAGTGTCTCAAAAAAAAAGAGATAAATTTGATTCATTTGTAGGATACATGAAAGCATCCTGAGACTATAATGCTGATTGAAATGAACTACACACAAAGGGTTATATGTTGAATAGTTTCACTTTTAAGAAAAACTAAACATACGCATAATTTAAAAGCTACATAAAATAAATGTGAAATGAAAAGTGGGTGTAGATTTTATTTAGATAAGAAGGCAATCTGAGTTTGGAAAGATGGAAAGATTAGGAAGGAAAAGGAAAGTAAAAATGATTAAGATGTAATATGCTAATATTACCATTTCCCTAGGATTATCATAATTATTATGAATCATACTTGTTTGTATACCAATGAAAGACTTTGTATACAACAAAGACTTTGGCCAAGATTACAATGTAGGGTTAACTTTGCCTATCTCTCATTGAAAATGTGATGAGCTTTTCTTATCTCCCATTTTTTCTACCCCAGTCTCATGCAACCCCTCAGCAGTCCAAACACCTAAGCTCCATGGTCTCTATTATAGAGCCCAGACCCACAAGTGTGGAAGGTTTTGAATGACACATAACAATAGCCAAACAAAAATTCAACAGCCCAGAGGATGAGTTGACCATGATTACACAACAGTCCATGTCTCACAAAGGAAGAAACATCTTTTGAAACTACACCCTTGGCCACTAAAATTGTGATACCAAACCCTATCCAAGAAAGCCATGGAAAACTTCCTGCTCCATTCATTCTGTGATCAGAGTGGCTTCCCTTTCCTTGGTCAGTGCCATCTCCCTTCAATAGAAACCCCAAAGTTTCACATGCCTTATGAGTGCCTGAAATTCATGGCCGAATCTCATTTCTATTCCCCTCCAATAAATCATAGAATCATGTCCAGTAACCTACCTTTTATTATCCTTATGTCACTCTCCTTATCTTTCTTGGTTTCTGCTCCTCACCTCCTCCTCCCCTTCCAACCTAGGCACACAGGGATAAAATGAAGAAGACCCTGCCCAGAAGAGCTCACTTCCCAGTTGGGTGACAGGGAAAAGCATAATATAAATTAATACAGTGGGATGGGATTTAGAAGTCATGGGTAGAAAGGTTCATGCCAATTCCCCAAGAGGCAGGGGCGTCTCTTAAAGTGGGGACAGGAAGGAACACACAGGTGGAGAGGGCTTAGGAGGAAACTGTGGTCTGCAAAACCTGGAGCTTCCCTGAGTTGTGAAGAGGCAAGGAAGGAAGGGTGAGAAGGCACACAGCCAGTGGGATTTGCCCTAACAAATCCAGGATAGGAGGCTTGGGATGATTTCAACAGGAATCAACAAATCCAGAAAGGGAGTAGGAACTGTGAAAAGGTCATGTATATCACAGGTATAATAATTCAAGCAGAGGTGACTCTGGGCCATGGAGAATGGTGTTCACTCATCTAGTTGACCTTGGACCCCCAAAATGGAAGTCCAGGTCAGAAGGGAAATGCAGTGCATAGAGACAAGGTCAAGTGCTGTCAGTGGACATTTTTCTCCCTATGTGGATGACCTCCTTCCAACTGGATTAAGAATATGTGGTGTTCACATGCAGCAGGTGGTGAAGGCAAGGGAACACTGAAGGTCAAACGAACAGGAGCCCCCGGCCCCCTGAAATGTAGATGACGCGATGCGGGGAGTGGAATGGGGAGCCTGTCCCGTCCTCGTCATGGAGCTCTAACCCTACTCGCTGGCCAGGCACTACCCATTATAACTACGGTGCAATGTTCAGGTCCTTGGAAATACACAGTGCATCCCACCTTCATGAAAGACACTTCCCTCACCTTCCTGCTGACACGCAAACTACCCAGTAGGCAAATTCCTTCTGGATCACCCTCACCAACCCTAACCCTAACCCTAAGCCACCACCTGATTCCTACGTTCCCAGAAGGTGGTCCTTGAAATCCGGCACTGTGGCTAAGCCTAAGGTGAAATCTCATGCTGCTACTAACAAGGAAATCCACACACCAATAGCCAGGAAGAGAAACTGCCAGCCTATCACTCACCAGAATCCTATCTCCAACATGAACAGGAAGCCTCACCCACGAGGAGGGACTTATACTCCTACATCATTCCTCACACTGAACGTCCAATTAACACCAACACTCACAGTCCAACACTCATGACACTACTCGGGGCAGAAAATGGGGGGCCTATTCCGTCCCCGAAATCGAGCACTAACCCTCCTCGCTGGCCAGTTGCTACCCATTATATCGAGGCCTCCATGTGCAGGTCCCAGGAAACACACATTCGACCCCACCTTCAAAAAAGGCGCTGCCCTCACCTTCCCTCGAACAGGCAAACTACCTGGAAGGTGAATTCCGTCCGGGTCATGCTCACCAATCCTAACCCTAACTCTAACCCACAGCTTGATTCCTAGGTTGCCATGGGGAGGCACTTGAAATTCTCCTCTGTGGATAAGCCTCAGGTGATACCTCATGCTGACACTAACTAGGAAACTCACAGCCCGATACCCACGTGGTGAAATTCCAAAGCTATCCTTCTCCGGAATCCTCCGCCTAACCCTAACCCTATCCCTGACCCTCGAGGAGGGACTTACATTCCTACGTCATTCCTAAAACTCAGGGTCCAATGAACACAAAGCCTTACCCTCCATCACACACCACACTACACAGGGAGTCAAATGGGGAATCCATTCCATCCCATAAATGTAGCTCTAACACTAAGCGATGGCCCATCGCTCCTGATTCTATCAAGTCAGCAAGGCTCCGGTCAAAGGGAAAACCCCAGCACATCCTAGCTTCACAAAAGTCACTGCCCTCACCTTACCTCTCACGCCCAAATTCTCCGCTGTGTGAATTCCTTCCGTGTCGTGCTCACCTGTGCTAACCCTAACCCTAACCCACCACCTGATTCCTACCTTCCCGGAGGGCGGTCCTCGACATCCTCCACTGTGGCTGAGCCTAAGGTGGAATCTCATGCTGATACTCACTAGAAAAGCCGCACACCAATACCCAGGTGCAGAAATTGCGAGGCTGTCACTCACCGGAATCCTCATCCTAACCCTCACCCTCAGCCTGACCCCGGGGGGAGGGACTTACCCTCCTACATCATTCCGAACACCGAAGGTCACATGAACAGGGGCCCCGGCCCCCTGAAATGTAGACAACACGACACAGGGAGTGGAATGGGGAGCCGGTCTCATCCCCTTCATTGAGCTCTAACCCTACTCGCTGGCCAGGCACTACCCACTAGCACTGCGGTGCGATGTTCAAGTCCTTGAAAATACACAGTGCATCCCACCTTCGTGAAAGACACTGCCCTCACCTTCCCACTGACACTCAAACTACCCGGTAGGCGAATTCCTTCTGGATCACACTCACCAACCCTAACCCTAACCCTAAGCCACCACCTGATTCCTAAGTTCCCAGAAGGCGGTCCTTGAAATCTGGCACTGTGGCTGAGCCTAAGGCGAAATCTCATGCCGCTACTAACTAGGGAACCCACACACCAATAGCCAGGGAGAGAAACTGCCAGCCTATCACTCACCGGAATCCTATCCCCAACACTAACAGGAACCCTGACCCGAGAGGAGGTACTTATACTCCTACATCATTCCTCACCCTGAACGTCCAATGAACACCAACACTCACCATCCAACACTCAGGACACTACTCAGGGAGGAAAATGGGGGGCCTATTCCATCCCCTAAATCGAGCGCTAGCCCTTCTCACTGGCCAGTCACTCCCCATTATATCGAGGCCACCGTGGGCTGGTCTCGGAAACACACATTCGACCCCACCTTCTAAAAAGGCACTGCCATCACCTTCCCTCGCACAGGCAAACTACCTGGAAGGTGAATTGCCTCCATATCTGTCGCGAGCCGGCGACGCAGAGCACTGTCCAGCAGTGTCTCAAACCTGAAAGAGCAGCGGGGTAGAGATGGGGCAGAGAGAAAGGAAGGACGCCAAGACAAGAGTCTGATCAAGGCGATGTTTATTGCAAGCAAGCATCAGCCTTTTAAAGGCACATCAACAGGAAACACCTGACTCCTATAGCTAACGTCAGATCTTTAACAGGAAGTACCTGACTCTTACAGATCTTTGGCTATCCGAGTTTCTCTCATGCAGGGTCAGAAACAAGTTTAACACGTGCAGTCCTTAAAGAGGAACAAATGTTATCTTTCAAAAAGCCAATGGGCCATGGCTGGCTTCCCATACGTATCATCCTCACCAATCCCAACCCTAACCCTAACCCACACCCTGATGCCTAGGTTCCCATAGGGCAGGACTTGAAATCCTTCCCTGTGGTTAAGCCTCAGGTGAAATCCCTTGGGGATACTAACTAGGAAACCCACAGCCCCATATCCAGGTAGTGAAATTTCAAGGCTATCCTTCTCTGAAATCCTCTCCCTAACCGTAACCCTATCCCTGACCCTCCAGGAGGGACTTTTACTCCTACATCATTCCTACAATGGAAGGTCCAATGAACACGAACCCTTAACCTCAAACACACATTATACTACACAGGGATTCAAATGGCGTGACCATACCATCCCCGAAATCTAGCTCTAACACTACTCGCTGGCCAATCATTACCTATTCTATCAAGGCGTCAAGGCTCAGGTCTGTGGAAAACCACAGTACATCCTACCTTCACAAAACTCACTGCCCTCACCTTACCTCTCACGCCCAAAGTGTCTGGTGTGTGAATTCCTTCCATATCATGCTCAGCAGTCCTAACCCTAAGCCTAACCCTACCTGATTCCTTTCCCAGAGGGTGGTCCTCGAAATCCTGCACTGTGGCTAAGCCTAAGGTCAAATCTCATGCTGATTCTAACTAGGAAACCCGCATCCCAATACCCAGGTACAGAAATTCCTTGGCTATCACTCACTGGAATCCTCATCCTAACCCTAACCCTAAGCCTCACCCCGGAGGAGGGACTTACATTCCTATATCATTCCCAACACTGAACGTCAAATGAACAGGAGCCCTCCCCCTTAAACGTAAACGACACGATACAGGGAGTGAAATGCGGAGCCAATTCATTCCCGTTCATCTACCTCTAACCGTACTCGCTGGACAGTCACTACCCATTATATGTAAGGTGCAATGTTCAGGTCCTTGGAAACACACAGTACATCCTACCTTCATAAAAGACAGTGCCCTCACTTTCCCTGGTACATGCCAACTATCTGGTATGACAATTCCTTCTGGATTGTGCTCACCAATCGTAACCCTAGCCCTAACCCACATCCTGATTCCTGAGATCCCCAAAGTTGGTTCTTGAAATTCGGCACTGTGGCTATGCCTAAGGGGAAATCTCATGCTGCTACTAACTCAGAAGCCCACATCCCTATACCCAGGTAGACAAACTCCCATCTTAACACTCACCAGAATCCAACCCCTAACACTAACACTAACCCGGTCCCTTGAGGAGGGAGTTATGTTCCTACATCCTTTCTGACACTGAACGTCTAAGTAACACCAGCACTCACCCTCAAACACACACTACACTACAAAGGGTGGAAAATAGCAAGCCTATTCCATCCCCTAAATCTAGCTCTAACCCTACTCAGTGGACAGTCCCTCCCTATTATATCTAAGCCTTAATGTTCTTGTTGTGGGAAACACACATTATATCCCACCTTCCAAAAAGGCACTCCCCTCACCTTTCCTCTCACATTCAAACTACCTGGAATGTGATTTCCCTCCATATCAGGCTCACCAATCCTAACCCTAACCCTAACCCACAACCTGATTCCTCTGTTCCTATAGGGTGGTACTTAAAATATTCCACTGTGGCTAAGCCTAAGGTGGAATCTCATGCTGATACTAACTAGAAAATCCACAGCCTAATACCCAGGTAGAGAAATTCCAAGGCTGTCCTTCTCTGGAATCCTAACACTAACCCTAAGCCTATCTCTGACCCTGGAGGAGGGACTTAGACTCCCACATCTTTCCTAAAACTGAAGGTTTAATGCACACTAACCCTTTCCCTCAAACACACAACACAATACACACGGAGTCAAATGGGGAGACCATTCAATCCCCTAAATCTAGCTCTAACGCTATCTTGATGGCCAATCACCACCCATTATATCAAGGTGGGAATGATCAGGTCTGTGGAAAACCACAGTGCATCCTACTTTCAAAAAGGTCACTGTCCTCACCTTCCCTCTCACATCCAAATTGCCTTTTATGTGAATGCCTTCCATATCATGCTCACCAGTCCTAACCCTAACCCACAATCTGATTCCTAAATTCCCATAGGGCAGAATTTGAAATCCTCTACTGCGGCTAAGCCTAAGCTGAAATCTCATGCTCATATTAACTAGGAAACCCACACCCCAATACCCGGGTAGACAAATTCCAAGGCTATCACTCACTGGAATCCTAATCATAACCCTAACCCTTACCCTGACGCTGGAGTAGGGACTTTTATTCCTGCTCCATTGCTAACAGTGAACTTCAATTGAACAGGAGCCCTCCCCTTCAACCGTACACTACACTACACAGGGAGGGAAATGGGGAGCCTTTTCCATCCCCTTCATCTATCTCTAACCCTACTTGCTGGCCAGTCACTGCCCCTTACAATTAGGGTGCAATGTTCAGGTCCTTGGAAACACACAGTACATCCCAACTTCATAAAAGACACTGCCCTCACCTTCCCTCTCACATGCCAACTACCTGGTACTGAATTCCTTCTGGGTCACGCTCACCAATCCTAACCATGACCCTAACCCACAACCTGATTCAAAGATCCCAAAGGTGGTACTTGAAATCTAGCACTGTGGCTAAGCCTAAGGCAAAATCTCATGCTGCTACTAACTAGGAAACCCACAGCCCAATACCGAGGTAGACAAACTCCCATCCTATCACTTACCAGAATCGTACCCCTAACACCAACACTAACCCGGACCCTCGAGGAGGGACATATATTCCTACATCATTCCTAACTCTGAACACCAAATTAACACCAGCACTCATCCTCAAACACACACTACACTACAGAGGGAGAAAAATAGCGAGCCTATTCCATCCCCTATATCTATCTCTAACCATACTCACTGGCCAGTCAATACCCATTATATCTAGGCCTCAATGTTCAGGTCCTTGCAAACACACATTATATGCCACCTTCAAAAAAGTCACTGCCTTCACCTTCCCTCTCTCATGCAAACTATCTGGAATGTAAATTCCCTCCGTATCATGCTCACCAATCCTAACCTGAACCCTAACCCAAAACCTGATTCCTAAATTCTCAATAGGTTGGTACTTGAAATCCTGGCTTGTGTCTAATCCTAACGCAAATTGTCATGGTGATACTAACTATGAAACCCACATCCACAAACACAGATAGAGAAATTCTGAGGCTATCACTCACCCTCATCCTAACCCTAACCCTAACTCTAACCCTGACCCTGGAGGAGGTACTTATATTTCTACATCATTAATAAAATTGAACATCTAATTAAAAGCAACCCTCCCCCCAAACACACAGTTCAACACACAGGTAGTGAAATGGGGAGCCTTTTCCACCTCCTAAATCTAGTTCTAATGGTACTGGCTGGCCACTCAATACCAATTCAATAGAGACCGCAATGATCAGCTCCTTGGAAACTTTAGTACATCACACATTTTAAAAAGTCACTGCCCTCACCTTCTTTATCTCATGCAAATTATCTGGAATGTGAATTCCATCCATATCACGCTCACCAATCCTAACCCTAACCCTAACCCTAACCCACGACCTGATTCCTAACTTTCCATAGGGGGCTACTTGAAATACTGCCCTGTGGCTAAATCTAAGGCCAAATGTCATTCTGATACTAACGATGAAATCCACAACCCAATACCGATGTAGAGAAATTCCAAGGCTATCACAAACCCTAATTCTAACCCTAAACCTAACCCTAACCCTGACCCTAGAGGAGATACTGATATTCCTACATCATTCCTAAAATTGAACATCTAATTAACAGCAACCCTCACCCTCAAACACACAGTGCAACACACAGGGAGTGAAATGGGGAGCCTATTCCATCTCCTAAATATAGCTCTAACCTAACTGGCTAGCCAATCACTACCAATTCTATGGAGACCACAAGGTTCAGCTCCTTGGAAACTACAGTACATCCCTTCTTTTAAAAAGTCACTGCCCGCATCTTCTTTATCACATGCAAATTAACTGGTATGTGAATTCCATCCATATCACACTCACCAATCCTAACCCTAACCCTAACCAACAACCTGATGCCTAAGTTCCCAGAGGGTGGTACTTGAAATCCTTCCCTGCTGCTAACCCAAAGTCAAATCTCATGCTTATACTACCTATGAAATCCACACCCCAATACCCAGGTGGAGAAATTCTAAGGCTATCACTCACCCGAATCATAACCCTCACCCTAACACTAACTGTGGCCCTCGAGGAGGTTCTTATATTCCCATATCATTCCTAAAGCTTAACATCTACTTAACAATAACCCTCACCCCCAAAAACACAGTACACTACAGAAGTAGTGAAATGGGGAGCCTATACAATCTCCTAAATATAGCTCTAACCCTACACACTATGCAATCTCTACTCATTATATCCAAACTGCAATGTTCAGGTCCTGTGATACATCCAGTACATCCCAAATTCAAAAATGTCCCTGCCCTCTCCTTTTTTCTCACATGTATATTATCTAATACCTTAATACCTTCCCTATCATGCTCACCAATCCTAACCTGAACCCTAACCCAAAACCTGATTCCTAAGTTCTCATAAGTTGGTACTAGAAATCCTGACCTGTGGCTAACACTAAGGAGAAATCTCATGGTGATACTAACTATGAAACCCATCCGCAAACAGACAGAGAAATTCCAAGGCTATCACTCACCTTAATCATAACCCTAACCCTGGGCCTCAAGGAGGTTATCATATTCCTACATCATTCCTAACACTGAACATCTACTTAAGAACAACCCTCACCCTCAAACACACAGTACACTACACAAGTGGTGAAATGGGGACCCTATACAATCTCCTAAATATAGCTCTAAGCCTACACGCTAGACAATCAATACCCATTATATCCAAACTGTAATGTTCAGGTCCTGTGATAAATGCAGTACATCGCAAATTCAAAAATGTCCCTGCCCTCTCCTTTATTCTCACATGCAAATTATCTAGTACATTAATACATGCACTATCATGCTCACTAATCCTAACCCGAACCCTAACCCAAAATCTGATTCCTAAATTCTCATAGGGTGGTACTTGAAATCCTGGATTGTGGCTACTCCTAGGGTGAAATCTCATGCTGATACTAACTATGAAACCCACATCCACAAACACAGATAGAGAAATTCCAAGGCTATCACAAACCCTAATTCTAACCCTAAACCTAATCCTAACCCTGACCCTAGAGGAGATACTGATATTCCTACATCATTCCTAAAATTGAACATCTAATTAACAGTAATCCTCACCCTCAAACACACAGCACAACACACAGGGAGTGAAATGGGGAGCCTATTCCATCTCCTAAATCTAGCTCTAACCCTAATGGCCAGCCAATCAATATCAATTCTATGGGGACCGCAATGCTCAGCTCCTTGGAAGCTGCAATACATCCCATCTTTTTAAAAGTCACTGCCCTCAACTTCTTTATCACATGCACATTATCTGGAACGTGAATTGCATCCTCATCACACTCACCAGTCCTAACCCTATCCCTAACCCACAACCTGATACCTTAGTTTCCATAGGGCAGTACTTGAAATCCTGCCCTGTGGCTAACCCTAAGGCCAAATCTCATGCTGATACTAACTACGACATCCACACCCGCAATTCCCAGGTAGAGAAATTCCAAGGCTATCACAAACCCTACTCCTAACCCTAACCCCAACGCAAACCCTGACCTTAGAGGAGGTACTGATATTCCTACATCATTCCTAATATTGAACGTCTAAATAACACCAACCCTCAATCTCAAACACAGTGCAACACACAGGGATTAAAATGGGGAGTCTATTCCATCTCCAAAATCCAGCTCTAACCCTATTGGCTAGCCCATCACTACCCATTATGTCCAGACTGCAATGTTCAGCTCCTTGGAAACCGCAGTACATCCCATCTTTTAAAATGTCACTTCCCTCACCTTCTTTATCACATGCAAATTTTCTGGTACGTAAATTCCATCCATATCACGCTCACCAATCCTAACCCTAACCCTAACACAGAACCTGATTCCTAACTTTCCAGAGGGCAGTACTTGAAATCCTGCCCATGGCTAATCCAAAGGAAAATCTCATGCTGATACTATGAGATCTACACCCCAATACCCAGGTAGAGAAATTCCAAGGCTATCAAAAACCCTAATTCTAACCCTAACCCTAACCCTCACTCTGACCCTAGAGGAGGTACTGATATTCCTACACCATTCTTAATATTGAACGACTAAATAACAACAACAGTCACCCTCTGCCCCGGCCAGCGGGGTTCGTTATTAGTAGGGCTCGAGAAGGGGAGCACCCGGATCGGGAACAGGAACGACGCAGGAAGACAAGAACCAAACAGAGCTCTCTTAGTGGTCAAATTTTGACAATTTTTATTTCTCACACAGCAGCTTTTATGCAGGCAGGGATGAGCAGGGACTTTCCCAGTTGCTAGGTTACCTAACCTAGGCTGGTCTAGCTAGATAAGGTAGGGCATGGCCAGAATGTCGCTGAGAGGGGTTAGGATGTCCCCGGGAGGGTGTAAAGTTCCTATCAGGGGCACACACACACACACACAAGGTGGAGGGGCACACACGGAGGGTGGAGACACACATAGGTCTTGGTCTCCAACATCTCCTCCCTTTCTATTAAATTTAAAAGAAGCCTAAAATGAAAAAGAAGCCTTGTCAATCCTACAATTCTTGAATCAACTTATAACTAAACTGGAGAAAAATTTTAATTCAAAAATGAACTTGTCATTAAACTATGAAGAAACCTTAAATCAACTTACAGCTACTCTAGGAAGAAACCTTATGATATTTATTAAATTTAAAAGAAGCAATTATATATTTAATAGTTTTAAAAGAAGCAAAATAGAGCAGAGGCAAAATAGAGCCATTCATGTCAAGACTTAGGGCCTAAAATTTAGAAGGAAACCAAATAGAAGGAAACTCAATGACATCCAGACTGAATAACATCCTGTGGCTTTTATGGGCTGCTCGTAGAGGTCTCCGTAGAAGCTGGTAGGCATTAACCACAGAGGGGGAGTATTGACTCAACAATTTCGACAGAAGCCCCTGTCTTAGGTTGATCAGCCAAGCATTTGGCTGTCTTACCCATCATTGGGATCATCTGTAGCGAGAGAGGGGCGATCTCTGAGAAATCTTTAATTATCTCCTGAGGTCTTTTGGAGACTGTGGCCACAAGAACTCAGAGATCATTGGTATTAGCCCCTATGTGGTCAAGTTTGCCCCTCGAGGGACTCAGACAGGTACTCATGCACATTAGTACCTTCCCTCCCTGGGTATTTAGTCCCAGGCCTCTGTAGGTGCCTATACCCACATAGGTGATGGGTATGCTAGCTCTGAGTACTAGCTGGTTCCATCAAGGAGTCTTCTTTGCCTGTTGTTGTGGTCAACAGGATTTATCCAATTTTAGATTCACTGGGTTTCTGATTTTTAAAATTTTTGAGTTAAGCTCTTATGGCCCGTGTTGGAAGACGCGGAAGGTCCTCTTTAGCTATGCCACGGTCAATTAGATCAAGGCGATGGTAATAAGCTTGTATAGGCTTGGCCTGGATGGCATCTATTTGCTCCTTAACAAAGTCAGTAAGCTTTCTAAAAGCCCAGGGTCCAAAGGAGATAAGAAGCAGCAAGCATACTAGGGGCCCCAATATGGTGGGTAGTAGGGTAGATAGCCAGGAAGGGGAGGAAAACCAATTTTGGAACCAATTCTGGGATTGTGCTCTTTCTTTCTTCCTCTTTTCTAAGCCTTCTCTAACCTTGGCCATAGAATCCTTTATAACTCCAGAGTGGTTTACATAAAAGCAGCACTCTTCCTTGAGTGCAGCACATAGGCCTCCCTGTTGGAGGAAAAGTAAGTCTAAGCCTCTCCTATTTTGTAGGACAACTTCAGCAAGGGAAGTGAGGGAAGTCTCAAGGTGGGAGATGGCAGTCTCCAGTGTTCAGTGTCTTCATCTATGGTCAGGCGGAGTTCTGAATAATACCACCGTTGGCAGGATCAGCAGGAGTACAGTTGCTTGTAGATATGATTTCATTTTCTTTTTCTATAAGAGAATCATAGGGGACAATCTCAGGGTCTGTATTTCCCCTGGATACATTGTTAGAATTTATTTGTTTTACAAGTCTTTCAGGCAGCCAAAGTGTTGCTCCTTCCTTGGTATCATAAATGCAAGCATGACCACAACCCCAAATGAGGACGGGGTCAGGACCACTCCATTGAGCAGTGAGTGGGTCTTTCCACATAACTTTTGCATAGTTTCCTTTAGTTTGTGGGTGCCACAGGCAGTCAGCAGCAGATTTTCCATGAGTGTCCAAGGTGAGGAAATTTAAGATAAATAGGGCATGATGGAGAATATTTCTGGGAGACCTGGCCGTTGGATAGAGGTCTCCCATCTTTAACTTATTTAAGGTATTTTTTATAGACTGATGAGCCCGTTCGATTATTCCTTGGCCTTGGGGATTGTAAGGGATACTAGTAATATGTTTGACTTGTAACTGGTGACAGAAGTCTTGAAACTTCTTTCCAGTGTAGCCAGGACCATTATCAGTTTTAATAATTCTAGGTTTTCCCATAACACTAAAACACATAAGAACATGAGATATAACATTTTCCAAGGCTTCACCTGTTTGTGGTGAGGCAAAAATGAAGCCACTAAAGGTATCAATTGTAACATGAAGATATTTAAGTTTACCAAAGGATTGGACATGAGTAACGTCCATTTGCCAGATGTCATTGGGCACTAGGCCTCGGGGATGTATTCCCAAATGAGGAACAGGTAACTGAGTGACACAGTTGGGACACTGTTTGACAATTTGGCGGGCTTGCTCTCTGGTAATTTTAAAAAGCAAGCATAGGGTCTGAGCATTGAGATGGTGAAGAGAGTGAGCTTTCTGGGCCTGACTGATAGGCGTGAGCTCAGCAAAAAGGGCCAGCTGTGTAGCCTTGTCAGTTATCTCATTACCCCACGACAGGGGCCCAGGGAGGCCTGAATGAGCACGAATATGTCCTATAAAGAAAGACTGTTTTCTCTTGTGTATAAGTTGTTGGAGCTTAGAAAAAAGGGGGGTGGCATTTGTTGTAGGCTTAATATAAGGAACAGTTTCTAATAAAGGAACAGACTGAGCAATATAGGAACTATCAGTATACAAATTAAAAGGAGTATGAGGAAGCTTTTGAAAAACTTGTAAAATAGCAAAAAGCTCTACCAGCTGGGCTGAGCGATAAGGGGATATAGAAGAGGTTGTAATGCCATTAATAGTATAGGCAGCAATTCCTTTAGAAGACCCATTTTATATGCTTTATTAGAGATTCTATTTTTTATTAATTATATATATGTAAACTTAAACTTGTATCTTAAATTATTTATTCCTATGTAAATTTAAATTTATTGTAGGCAGATAAGGAAAGCAAACACAATAATAATAAAGTAATAGACAAGTATCAAAAGTATCCTATCTCTTAACGTAAAATCTGAAGGAGCTGCAGAAGCCAAGCCTATTCCTAGGAGCCCTCCAGTAAGAACTACCAGGAGAAGGCTTGACACATTAAAAAAGGATGCAACTGTAAAAGCTTCATAATATCCCACCTAATTCTCTAAATCTAATTTGAAGGTAAAATAAACACATTAATAATTAAAAGTTAAGCTAGCCTCAAAATTATTCTATTTCTGCATGCAATCTATAGGTTTTAAATTTAGTTCTATTTACAGAAACCTAGGAATTTAATCCTAATGCGATATAATCAAGTGGTCCCTCGATTTCCTTCACCACCAGATTACATCATTTTTCCACAGCTGTATTCGCTCTCTCTGGGAGTTGGGCCTGATTTTAATTCTATTTACAGGAACCTAGGAATTTAATCCTAATGAAATATAGTCAAGTGGTCCCTCAATTTCCTTCACCACCCGACTATATCATATTTTTTTCGCTCTCTCTGGGAGCTTTATCTCTTGGCCATCTGGGAGCCTTGCCTCTAGTGGTTTTCTTCCCCGAATCTCCTTAGCCTCCAAATATTTCAGAAGCTAAAGAAACTCAGAAAAAGAAAGTGCCAGAAACAATGGATATATCTGCAGATTTTGTGTAACCATCATAAGTTTCAGGATCCTATCTAAATTTTAGTTCTTATCCCTTATTTGCGTTGATCACTCGCCTCCTAGGTTGTTCTTACAGCTGGATGGGGGCCGTGCGGACTGGACGTAGATCCAAACTCATCAGAATAGGGGAGGAAGTAATCCAATCCTAGGTAGGTCTCGGCAGAATGTCCGTGGATCCGGGCTCGCCAGGTCCGGGCAGCAGTTCAGGTGTTGATCTTCTGATTCTCCGAGCAGTGTCCACCGGGTGAGAACCCTGTTCCTCGAGCCCCACATTTGGGGGCCACTTGACCCGGCCAGCGGGGTTCGTTATTAGTAGGGCTCGAGAAGGGGAGCACCCGGATCGGGAACAGGAACGACGCAGGAAGACAAGAACCAAACAGAGCTCTTTTAGTGGTCAAATTTGACAAATTTTACTTCTCACACAGCAGCTTTTATGCAGGCAGGGATGAGCAGGGACTTTCCCAGTTGCTAGGTTACCTAACCTAGGCTGGTCTAGCTAGATAAGGTAGGGCATGGCCAGAATGTCGCTGGGAAGGGTTAGGATGTCCCCGGGAGGGTGCAAAGTTCCTATCAGGGGCACACACACACACACAAGGTGGAGGGGCACACACGGAGGGTGGAGGCGCACATAGGTCTTGGTCTCGAACAACCCTCAAATACATAGTGCAACACACAGGGAGTGAAATGGGGAGTCTATTCCATCTCCTTAATCTAGCTCTAACCCTACCGCCTAGCCAATCACTACACATTATATCCAGATCGCAATGTTCAGCTCCTTGGAAACCACAGTACATCCCTTCTTTTAAAAAGTCACTGCCTGCACCTTCTTTATCACATGCAAATTAACTGGTACTTGAATTCCATCCATATCACGCTCACCAATCCTAACTCTAACCCTAACCCAGAACCTGATTCCTAACTTTCCAGAGGGCAGTTCCTGAAATCCAGCCCTGTGGCTAACCGAAAGACAAATCTCATGCTGATACTATTTATGAAATCCACACCCAATACCCAGGTAGAGAAATCCCAAAGCTATCACTCACCCTGATCATAACCCTAACCCTAAGCCTAACCCTGGCCCTCAAGGAGGTTCTTGTATTCCTACATCATTCCTAACACTGAACATTTACTTAACAACAACCCTCACCCTCAAACACACATTACACTACACAGGTAGTAAATTGAGGAGCCTACAGCATCTCCTAAATATAGCTCTAACCCTACACACTAGGCAATCACTACCCATTATATCCAAACTGCAATGTTCAGGTCCTGTGATACATGCAGTACATTCCAAATTCAAAAATGTCCCTGCCCTCTCCTTTTTTCTCACATGCATATTATCTAGTACGTTAATACCTGCGCTATCACGCTCACCAATCTTCACTCTAACCCTAACCCAGAACCTGATTCCTAAGTTTCCAGAAGGCGATACTTAAAGTCCTGCCCTGTGGCTAACCCAAAGGCAAATCTCATGCTGATACTAACTATGAAGTCTACACCCCAAAACCCATGTAGAGAAATTCCATGGCTATCACAAACCCTAATCGTAATCCTAAATCTAACCCTAACCCTGACCCTAGAGGAGGTACTGATATTCCTACATCATTCCTAATATTGAAGGTTGAAATAACACCAACCATCACCCTCAAGCACACACCTGCACTACACAGAGAGTGAATTGGGGTATCTATTCCATCCACTAAATCTAGCTCTAACACTACTCACCAGCCCATTCCTCCCACTCATATCCAGGCCACAATTTTTGGGTCCTTGGAAAACCACAGTAAATCCCACCTTGAAAAAAAGGCACTGCCCTCACCTTCCTTCTCACATGCAAATTATCAGTACGTGAATTCCTTCAGTATCACTCTCACCAATCCTAACCCTAACCCTAACCCACAACCTGATTACTAAGTTCCAATAGGGCGGTACTTGAAACCCTGCACTGTGGCTAACCCTAAGGTGCAATGTCATGCTGATACTAACTATGAAACCCACATATGAATACTCAGGTAGAGAAATTCCAGGTCTATCACTCACCCTAATCCTAAACCTAACCCTGAACCTCGAGGAGGTACTCATATTTCTACACCATTTCTCACACTTAACGTCAAAATAACACCAACCCTCATCCTCAAACACTCACTACACTACACAGAGAGTAAAATGGGGAGCCTAATCCTGACCTTAAATCTAGCTCTAAACCTACTCGCTAGACAATCACTACCCATTACATATAGACTGCAATGTTCAGGGCATTGGAAACCCACAGTACATCCCACCTTTAAAAAAAAGTCACTGCCCTCCCCTTTCTTCCACATGCAAATTATCTGGTATGTGAATTCCTTCCATATCATGCTCACCAATCCTAACCCTAACCCTAACGCACAAACTGATTCCTAAATTCACATAGTACTTAAATCCTGCCCTGTGGCTAACCCTAAGGCAAAACCTCATGCAGATACTAACTATGAAACCCACACCCCAAAACCCAGGTAGAGAAATTCCAAGGCTATCACTCACCCTAATCCTAACCTTCACCCTTAACCCTAACACTGACGCTCCAAGAGGTACTTACATTTCTATATCATTCTTAATACTGAACGTCAAATTAACACCAACTCTCACACTCACACACACTACACCACACAGGGAGTGAAATGGGGCACCTATTCTGTCCCCTAAATCTAGCTCTAACCCTATTCACTAGCCAATCTCTACCCATTATATATAGACCACAATGTTTAGGTCCTTGGAAACTGACAGTACATCCCACCTCCAAAAAAGTAACCACCCTCACCTTCCTTCTGACATGCAAATTATCTGGTACATGAATTCCTTCTGTGTCCCGCTCACCAATAGTAACCCCAACCCTAACCCACAACCTGATTCCTAAGTTCTCCTAGGGCGGTACTTAAAATCCTACACTGTGGCTAACCCTAACATGAAATCTCATGCTGATACTAACTATGAAACCCACACCCCAATACCCAGGTAGAGAAATCCCAAGGCTATCACTCACCCTAATCCTAACCCTAACAATAACCCTAAACCTGACTCTCAAGGAGGTACTTATATTCTTACATCATTCCTAACACTGAACGTCAAATTAACACCAACCCTCACCCTCAAACACACACTACACTACACAGAGAGTGAAATAGGGAGTCTATTCCATCCCCTAAATCTAGCTCTATCCCTACTCGCTAACAAATCACTACCCATTCTATCCAGACTGCAATGTTTAAGTCCTTGGAAACCCACAGTGCATCCCACCTTCAAAAAAGTCACTGCCCTCACCTTCCTTCTCACCTGCAAATTATCTGGTACATGAATTCCTTCCATGTGATGCTCACCAATCCTAACCCTAACCCTACCCGACAAGCTGATTCCTAAGTTCCCAAAGGCGGTTCTTGAAATCCTGCACTGTGGCTATCCCTAAGGCAAAATCTCATGCTGTTTCTAACTATGAAACCCACACCAGAATACACACGTTGGGAAATTCCAAGGCTATCACTCACCCAAATCATAAACCTAGCCCTAACCCTACCCCTGAAGTTCAAGGAGGTACATATATTCCTACATCATTCCTAAAACTGCACGCCAAATTAGCACCAACCCTCACCCTCAGACATACACTACACTACTCAGAGAGTGAAATGGGTATCCTATTCTGTCCCCTAAATCTGCATCCAGTAGATGGATTAGGACCATTTATCTACTCAGAAACACACTCATACTTCCCATTCTCAGGGAACAATTTTGTATCTGTTGGTCACAGAGTGAGAATGATCTTACCATGTCCTCCACCCACCATAACTGAGTAGTTCAAAAGAATGCAATGAGCTCACAGTCATTGAGGCTACATCCAGTAGACTGCTTAGGTCCAATTGGCCCTGCAGCATGCTTGACCTCACCCCAGCCAGACACCATCCATCTGAAAAGAAATGACTAAGGAGTAGTCAGCCTCCCCTCCACTCAGAATACAACCTGTGGGGAAATGAGCAGGGCATAGCCATGCAGTCAGCCCACCTTGCCACACAGAGCTTCCAGTGACAAATGTACAATGGATGGATAGGCAGTGAGCCTACATTTCCACTGTTTTGCCTCCCAAGACCAGGCAGGACCTGGGAACAGCACAGCAAACCCTTACTACTCTTGTGCTGCATTCAGCACATATTTGAGGACTCTTTAGGCACACATTCAGCCCTCTCTGCCTTGCTTTCCTCTGGCAGACATGTTAGAGAATGGTTAGCAATGCAGTCAGCATGTCCTCAACCCACCAGCCATACAGCAGTCCTCTGAGGACTGCTCAGCCAAGTAGTGTGCTTGCCCTTTTCCTGGGCTACATGCAGTAAATGGTTTATGAATGGCCATGGATGAAAATATCCTTGCCTCACAAAAAAGTCAAATAGAGGTCTGGAAAGTAGTGGTAACCATGCAGCAAGGCTGCCATCTCTGCAGCTTGGAGATATGGCTATCATGAGAACTGTTTGGTCACAGTGAGCAAACCCATGTACTTTCCTGCACCCAGGGGACCACTTAGCAGGGCATTGCAACCAAGTAAGAACACCCAACCCCCAGACTTTAAAGAGCAGAAGATTGAGCAGCAACTCAACACACATTGAGCCTTCATAACAATCTTACCTGCCTTCAGCAGGATGACTAGGACCTGTTAGCAGCACAGAGAGTCCTCACTCATATCATTCTGCATGAAGCAGAACTTTGCAAACTGTTTATCCACACAGAGAGCCCACCATCACCCGTGGCTATGTCCAGGGATAAGGTTTTCGAAGAGTTGGCAATGCTGTGAGAATTCCCTCACTCTGAAAAACAAACAGAGGGCTTGAGATGGCCAGTTAGCCACTCATTGAGCTCAACCTGACCTGGACAGCATAGAGTGGACCATTTCAGAGCACTTAGGCATGCATGGAACCTGCAGTGGAACACACAATCATACAGAAGTCTTCAGAGCAGTGATAAGAAAAGCACTGAGCCTGCCTTTGCCACTGCCAGGTGCCAGGGCAACAGTGAAAACCACTGAATTCTGCAGTTTGCAAGGACTTATCCCCATATGCAAACAGGTGTAACCCTGTGCTCTGCTTGGCACTGCGGAAAGGCCCCACACATACCTGGCTCCATGCAGCAGATACTTGAGCATCAGTTAGCCACATATTGATCTCCCCAGCCCCTTAGCCTGCATCCAGTGGATGGATGAGCACTGTTTAGCAACTCAGAGACACACACTCATACTGGCCAGCATGCAGTGAACATTTTTGCACCAGTTAATCACACAATGAGAATGATCTCAGCTTGTCCTTCATCCAGCACAATGATGAGCAAAGGTTGCCTCCAGAAGAACTTTTAGGTTCAATTGGTCCTGCAGTGTGCTGTACTTCACCCCAGCATGATGCCAATCATCTGAAAAGTAATGGTTCATGACTCAGTCAGCCTGCCATCACTTCAGACTACAACCTGTGGAGAAATGAGCAGGGCATAGCCATGCAGTCAGCCTGCGTTGCCAGAGATACCTACCAACAGACAAATAAACAATGGAGAGCCATGCAGTGAGCCTGTATTCCCACTGTTTTGACTTTCACAGTCCAGTGAGGACCTAGTAATAGCACCAAGATCCCTCACTACTATTGTGCTGCATTCACCTGATCTTTAATGAACTTTTAGGCACACACTGAAACCGCCCTTCCTTGCTTGACTGCAGCAGACTGCTTATGGAGTGGTTAGCAATTCAGTCCACATGTCATCACTCTGCCAGCCATAAAGTAGTCCTATGAGGACTGGTCAGCCAAGAGTGCACTTGCCCTGGTCCTGGGCTGCACCCAGTGGATGGTTTAAGAGTGGGTAGGCATGTAAACATCCTTGCCTCACTGAAAAGTCATACAGAGGTCTGCAGAGTAGTGGTAAGCAAGCAGCAAGTCTACCCTCAGGGCAGCTTGGAGACAGGTCTCTCCTGAAGACAATTTGGCCACACAGTGAGCATACCCTTGTCCCTGCCTACACCCAGTAAACAAAGCAGCAGGCACAGGCCCTGAGTAAGAATGCCCTCCCACTAGACATCAGATAGCAGAAGGTTCAGCAGCCAATAAACACACACTGAGCCTGCATTCAATGTTATCTGCCTCCCACAGAATGGCTAGGACCACTCACAGTAAGTAGAGCACTCACTCATGTTTTTCTGCATGTAGCAAACTTTGGGGACTAGTTAGCAACATAGAGAGCCAGTGTTCACTGCTGTCTCATCCAGGGATATGGTTGTAGAATATTTAGCAATGCAGTGATACTCTCCTCAACTGGCAGAGAAGCAGTGGACATGAGAAGACCAGTCAGACACAAAAAGAGCTCATGCAGACCTGGCTTTCATGTAGTGGAATATTTAAGACTGGTTAGGCATTCAGTGAACATGCACTCAACCAAACAATCATACAGAGTTTTAGAGAGTTGTAAGATAAGCAGTGAGCCAGAACTCACTGCAGCCAGGAGACAGGGCCACCATGTGAACTGGTGAGCCATGCAGGGAGCCTGCCCTCATCCCAGGACCAAACAGGTGGACTGTTGTGTTCTACATAGAATTACAGAGAGGTCAAACTCATGCCATATTGCAGGCAGCAGAAAATTGAGGAGCAGACATCCACACGGTGAGAGTGCCATCCCTCTGGACTGCAAGCACTGGATGGTTAAGGACCAGTTTGCAACTAAGAGACCCACTCTCATACTGGTCACATGCAGTAAAACATTTAGTACCTGTTAGTCCCATTATGAGAACCAGCTGGCCTCGTCCTTCTTCCAGGGCAACTTTGAGCTGCAGATAAGCATGCAGTGAGTTCACACTCATCCAAGGCTACATCCAGAAGGTGGTTCAGGATCAGTTATTTATGCAGTGTGCTCATGCTCACCGCAGCATGCATAAAGCCATCAAAAAGGAATGGTTATTGAGTCAGTGAGCCACCCCTCACTTGGGACTGAAACCTGTTGAAAAATATATATCACTGCGCATGAAGCAGAACTTTGCAAACTGTTTATCCACACAGAGAGCCCACCATCACCCGTGGCTATGTCCAGGAATAAGGTTTTTGAAGAGTTGGCAATGCTGTGAGAATGCCCTCACTCTGAAAAACAAACAGAGAGCTTGAGATTGCCGGTTAGCCACTCATTGAGCTCAACCTGACCTGGACAGCATAGAGTGGACCATTTCAGAGCGCAGAACTTTGCAAACTGTTTATCCACACAGAGAGCCCACCATCACCCGTGGCTATGTCCAGGAATAAGGTTTTTGAAGAGTTGGCAATGCTGTGAGAATGCCCTCACTCTGAAAAACAAACAGAGAGCTTGAGATTGCCGGTTAGCCACTCATTGAGCTCAACCTGACCTGGACAGCATAGAGTGGACCATTTCAGAGCACTTAGGCATGCATGGAACCTGCAGTGGAACACACAATCATACAGAGGTCTTCAGAGCAGTGATAAGAAAAGCACTGAGCCTGCCTTTGCCACTGCCAGGTGCCAGGGCAACAATAAAAATCACTGAATCGTGCAGTTTGCAAGACTTATCCCAGTGGGCAAACAGGTGTACCAGTGTGTTCTGCTTAGCATTGCAGAAAGGCCCCACACATACTTGGCTCCATGCAGCAGATACTTGAGGATCAGTTAGCCATGTAGTGATCTCAGCAGCCCCTCGGCCTGCATCCAGTGGATAGATGAGGACCATTTAGCAAGTCAGAGACATACACTCATACTGGCCATCATGCAGGGATCATTTTTGTACCAGTTAATCACATAGTGAGAACGATCTCAGTTTGTCCTTCATCCAGCAGAACAATGAGCAGCAGGTCATCCAGGGTTGCCTCTAGCAGAACTTTTAGGTTCAATTGGTCCTGCAGTGTACTTGACCTCACCCCAGTCTGAGGCCAACCATCTGAAAAGGAATGGTTCATGACTCAGTCAGCCTGCCATCACTTCAGACTACAGCCTGTGGAGAAATGAGCAGGGCATAGCCATGCAGTGAGCTTGCCTTGCTGCAGATAGCTACCAGCAGAAAAATATACAATGGATAGCCATGCAGTAATCCTGAATTCTTACTGTTTTGACTCCCACAGACCAGTGAGGACCTGGTAATAGCACCAATATCCCTCACTATTATTGTGCGGCATTCACCTGTTCTTTAATGAATCTTCAGGCACATGCTGAAACTGCCCTTTCTTGCTTGCAGCAGACTGCTTATGGAGCAGTTAGCACTGCAGTCCACACATCATCACTGTGCTAGCTGTAAAGTGGTCCTCTGAGGACTGGTCAGCCAACAGTGCACTTGCCCTTGTCCTGGGCAGCACCCAGTTGATGGTTTAAGAATGGGTAGGCATGTAAACATCCTTGCCTCCCTAAAAAGTCATACAGTGGTCTGGAGAGTAGTAGTAAGCACACAGCAAGTCTGCCTTCAGTGTAGCTTGGAGACAGGTCTCCCGTCAAGACCATTTGGCCACACAGTGAGCACACCCTGTCCCTGCCTGCACCCAGTGAACATAAGGGCAGTGCATAGGCACTGAGTAAGAATGCCCTCCCCCTCGACATCAAACAGCAGAACGTTGAGCAGCCAATAAACACACACTGAGCCTGCATTCTATGTTACCTGCCTCCCGCAGAATGGCTAGGACCACTTAGCAAGGAGAGCCTTCACCAATACCTTTCTGCATGCAGCAAAATTTGGGGCCTAGTTATCAGCAGAAAGAGCCAGCCCTCACGACTGCCTCATCCAGTGATATGTTGCAGAATATTTAGCAAAGCAGCAAGGCTACACTCAAGATGACTGACAAGCAGCAGGCTTGAGAAGA
This sequence comes from Fukomys damarensis, assembly GCF_012274545.1. Classification (NCBI taxonomy): domain Eukaryota; kingdom Metazoa; phylum Chordata; class Mammalia; order Rodentia; family Bathyergidae; genus Fukomys; species Fukomys damarensis. The sequence continues at coordinate 17,801 of NW_022901025.1, read as the reverse complement.
CTAGTGAGGAACAAAATGAGCTCACGCACGCTTGCTTCCATACAGTGGAACATTTAAGACAAGTTAGGCATTCAGTGACCACACATGTGAACAAACAATTATACAGAGGTCTGGAGAGTCATTGCAAGATATGCAGTGAGCCTGAACTTGCCACAGCCAGGAGACAGGGCTACGATGTGAACTGGTGAGCCATGCAGGGAGCCTGTGCACATCCCAGGATCAAAATGTTGGGCTGATGTGTTCTACACAGAATTGCGGAGAGGTCAGACTCATACCATATTGCAGGCAGGAGAAACTGAGGAACAGTTAGCCACAAAGTGAGACTGCCAGCTCCCTGGACTGCAAGCACTGGATGGTTAAGGACCAGTTTGCAACTAAGAGACCCTCTCTCATACTGGTCGCATGCAGTGAAACATTTAGTACCTGTTAGTTCCATTGTGAGAACCAGATGGCCTCGTCCTTCTTCCAGTGCAACTGTGAGCTGCAGATAAGCATGCAGTGAGTTCACACTCATCCCAGGCTACATCCAGAAGGTGGTTTAGGATCAGTTATTTATGCAGTGTGCTCATGCTCACCACAGCATTCATAAAGACATCAAAAAGGAATGGTTATCAAGTCAGTGAACCACCCCTCACTTGGGACTGAAACCTGTTGAAAAATCATTAGGGCCTAGCTATGCATTGATACCACCAGTGATCCAGCCTGCAAAAGTTCGCCATTGAGCAATGGATGGCCATGCTGTAAGCCTGAATTCCCATTACATGCCTCCTGCACAATGACTAGCATGGTTTAGCAGCACAGAGAGCCCTCACTCATATCATTCTGCATGAAGCAGAACTTTGCAAACTGTTTATCCACACAGAGAGCCCACCATCACCCGTGACTATATCCTGGAATATGGCTTTAGACAAGTTGGCAATGCAGTGAGAATTCCCTCACTCAGACAAACAGTGGGTTTGAGAAATATCATCAGCCACTCATTGAGCGCACCCTGACCTTGACTGCATATAGTAGAACATCTCAGAGTGTTTAGGCACATAGTGAACCTGCACTAGAACAAACAATCATACAGAGGCCTACAGAGCAGTGGTGAGAAATGTATTGAGCCTGCCTTTGCCACAGCCAGGTGCCAGGGCAACCATGAAAACCACTGAATCATGCAGTTCGCATGGACTTATCCCCATATGCAAACAGGTAGACCAGTGTGTTCTGCTTAGCATTGTGCAAAGGCCCCACACATACCTGGCTCCATGCAGCAGATACTTGAGGATCAGTTAGCCAGATAGTGATCCCCCCATGCCCTTAGCCTGCATCCAGTAGATGAATGAGGACCATTTAGCAACTCAGAGAGACACACTCATACTGACCAGCATGCAGTGAACATTTTTGTACCAGTTAATCACACAGTGAGAATGATCTCAGTTTGTCCTTCATCCAGCACAACCATGAGCAACAGATAATCCAAGGCTGCCTCCAGAAGAACTTTTAGGTTCACTGTCCTGCAGT